>NW_027219688.1:0-300000 GCF_027580195.1 Bos mutus
GATATCTGGAGAGAGAGAATTCAGGAGAACTGGCCTTTTTTTTTTTTTTTTTTCCTCTCTCCCTCTCTTTTGCCTGCCAGATATAAAAGGGATTGACTTCAAACATAGAATACAAATACATAGGATGATTCTGGCTGGAGAGTAAGAGGCTACCTTGGAAAGAATGCTCTAAATTACTTCACAAGGTGAGAGTTTCTTCCCTGATAAGTGAAATTGTGCTTACTGTTATGTCCTTTCTTGTAGTATAGAAGTAGCCTGAGAAGTGGGAGCAAGAGTCAATAATGGGAAAAATAAACAATCATAGCAAATATTGCTTGGTTATACTCATTACATATTATAATATTCCACCCATTCTCTCAATATAACACCATATGAACTGATTTCCCATTGACAGTGAGAAACATGATAGACCATGGATACTTAGGATAATACATGTAATATGCTATGTAAACTGATAAAATACACCTGAGAAAAATATTGAGCTTTATCTGTGGGTAGATTCCTCTGCAGTTTCAAATTCTGTCTCCCAATCTCCTGCCCCAAGAATTTGTACATTGCCTGCAGCTGGTTGAGTGTTTATGACAGGATTTCTGCATCTCTTCTCTTGGGCAGGAAAGATAGAGGTTAGTCATTGAGATGGCTTCCAATTCTGTTCCACTTTTCAGAACAGAATTTAAATTTGAGTATGTAGAAGGCACTGCTGTCTAGTTTTGGCACCTACTCTGTTTCCTTTGTTTATTTCAGTTGTTCACTGGAAAGAAGTTTATGTAGTCAATTTATACTATCCATTTCTCAGAAGTAGATTTACATTCTGAACAATCTTAATTAGTGCTATCTTGCACTATTAAAATTTCCCTGATTATGTTTTATTTTTCTGACAATATTTTGAGCTTACAGAAAACAGAGAATATTGCTTTTATAACTTTTGGAGCTTAGAAATCAGGGGCACAAAATCATTGTTTAAACAAATGTGTGAATGTTCAATGAAACTAACCTGATTCATGAGCTGTGACACAGGCAAAATAGAACATAAATCTTATTTACTTTAACCAGCTCTATTGAGGTATAATGGACATTCCATAAAATTCATCCATTTTGCATCTACAGTTCAATGATTTTTGGTAAATTAGCTTAGTTATAAAATTATCTCCACAATCATAATCATTACCATGGCCCTTCCACACACTTTCTTTTAGTGGTCTCTCAGGGAAGCTGTTCATCTCACCTGACGCCTCACAAAAGCATAAGCTGAGAAAAAGCATAAGTCTTCATGTTTAGTCTCACTACTGCCACAATGCTAACTTTGATGCATCTGTTTATTACAGTGAGTCACCAAGCCAGCACAGATTCAGTGTGCACAGGGTCTACACAAGGCCATGGATATCAGGAAGCAGGGATCTTTGGAGGCATTTCGGTCTCACATTTGTGATACTTTGTTATGATATAAGGAGGATTCTAACACAGTTCCTAAAAGTAACATTTCTAAATAGCTATAGCCAATCTTTGATTGTTTACATTCATGGGAGAATGCATTTAAATTGGTCTTTGGCCTATGTTGAGTTCAAACTCTCAAGCATGAAAATACACACATTTATTTATCACTCAACAAATGTTTGAGTGTTCACTATTCACCAGGTATTCAAGTAGTTTCTGGGAACATGGTTATGAACAACAAACAAATATTTGTTTAGTGTATATCACATACCTGGGACTTTAATTATAATATGAAAGACAAAATTTCTTGTTTTCATAGATCTTCCCTTCTAGAACATCACAGTCCAATAGAACTCTCAGAGGTGGTGGAAATGTTCTCTATCTGCACTGTTTAATAACCCCTAGCCTAGTAGTATAAGTGTGGCCTGTAGCCCAGCAGGCTCTCCAGGCAAGATTCTCCAGGCAAGAATACTGGAGTGGATTGCCATGCCCTTCTCCAGGGATCTTCCTGACCCAGGGATCAAACCTGCATCTCTTATCTCTCCTGCATTGGCAGGAAGGTTCTTACCACTAGCATCATCTAGGAAGCCCCAAAATGAGGGTAGTATGACTGAAAAGCTAAAATTTAATTCTATTTAATTTGCAGTTAGGTTCAGTTACTCAATCATGTCTGACTCTTTGAGACCCCATGGACTGCAGCACGCCTGACCTCCTTGTCCATCACCAACTCCCAGAGTTTACTCAAATTCACGTCCATTGAGTTGGTGACGCCATCCAACCATCTCATCCTCTGTCAGCCCCTTCTCCTCCCACCTTCAATCTTTCCCAGCACCAGGGCCTTTTCAAAGGAGTCATTTCTTTGCTTCAGTGGCTAAAGTACTGTAGTTTCAGCTTCAGCATCAGTCCTTCCAGTGAATATTCAGGACTGATTTCCTTTAGGATGGAAATCCTTGCATCCTGGTTGCATCTCCTTGTAGTCCAAGGGACTCTCAAGAGTCTTTACCAACACCACAGTTCAAAAGCATCAATTCTTTGGCACTTAGCTTCCTTTATAGTCCAACTCTCACATCCATACATGACTTCTAGAAAAATCATAGCTACGTCTAGATGGACCTTTGTTGGCAAAGTAATGTCTCTGCTTTTTAATATGTTGTCTAGGTTGGTCATAACTTTTCTTCCAAGGAGCAGGTGTCTTTTAATTTCACGACTGCAGTCACCTTCTGAAGTGATTTTGGAGCCCCCAAAAATAAAGTCTGACACTGTTTTCACTGTTTCCCCATCTATTTCCCATGAAGTGATGGGACTGGATGCCATGATCTTAGTTTTCTGAATGTTGAGCTTTAAGCCAACTTTTTCACTCTCCTCTTTCACTTTCATCAAGAGGCTCTTTAGTTTTTCTTCACTTTCTCCCATAAAGGTGGTGTCATCTGGGTATTTGAGGTTATTGATGTTTCTCCCAGCAATCTTGATTCCAGCTTGTGCATCATCCAGCCCAGTGTATTTCGTGATGTACTCTGCATATAAGTTAAATAAGCAGGGTGACAATATATAGCCTTGGCATACTCCTTTCCCAATTTGGAACCAGTCTGTTGTTCCATGTCCAGTTCTAACTGTTGTTTCCTGATCTGCATACAGATTTCTCAAGAGGCAGGTCACATGGTCTGGTATTCCCACCTCTTGAAGTATTTTACACAGTTTATTGTGATCCACACAGTCAAAGGCTTTAGCATAGTCAATAAAGCAAAAGTAGATGTTTTTCTGGAATCCTCTTGCTTTTTCAATGATCCAACTGATGTTGGCAATTTGATATCTGGTTCCTCTGCCTTTTCTAAAGCCAGCTTGGACATCTGGAAGTTCATGGTTCATGTACTGTTGAAGTCTGGCTGGAGGATTTTGAACTTTACTTTACTAGCATGTCAGAGGAGTGCAATTGTGTGGTAGTTTTAACATTCTTTGGCATTGCCTTTCTTTGGGATTGGAATGAAAACTGACCTTTTCCAGTCTTGTGGCCACTGCTGAGTTTTCCAAATATGCTGGCATATTGAGTGCAGCACTTTCACAGCATCATCTTTCAGGATTTGAAATAGCTCAACTGAAATTCCATCACCTCCACTAGCTTTGTTTGTAGTGATGCTTCCTAAGGCCCACTTGACTTTGCATTTCAGGATGTCTGGCTCTAGGTGAGTGATCACACCATCGTGATTATCTGGGTCATGTAGATCTTTTTTGTACAGTTCTTCTGTGTATTCTTGCCACCTCTTCTTAGTATCTTCTGCTTCTGTTAGGTCCCTACCATTTCTGTCCTTTATTGAGCCCATCTTTGCATGAAATGTTCCTTGGTATCTCTGATTTTCTTGAAGAGGTATCTAGTCTTTCCCATTCTACTGTTTTCCTCTATTTCTTTGCATTGATCACTGAGGAAGGCTTTCTTATCTCTCCTTGCTATTCTTTGGAACTCTGAATTCAAAGGGGTATATCTTTCCTTTTCTCCTTTGCCTTCACTTCTTTTATTTTCAGCTATTTGTAATGCCTCCCCAGAGAGCCATTTTGCTTTTGTGCATTTCTTTTCCATAGGGATGGTCTTGATCCCTGCCTCCTGTACAATGTCATGAACCTCCGTCCATAGTTCTTCAGGTACTCTGTCTATCAGAGTTAATCCCTTGAGTCTATTTCTCACTTCCACTGTTTAATTTTATTTTACTTTAAATTAAGCAGCTAGCAGCTTGTAGCCAACATATAGGACAGCTTAGTTCATGATGATGATACAGTACCTGCCCTCTAGGCACATGGGGCCAGCCCCCACAATTAACAAACCATTATAATACAAGCTAATAAGTGCCAAGTGAGAAATTCTGAAATTCTGTAGAGCCATAGGATGGTATTCTATTCAACTATTTAGTTTTAAGAAACTCTTCTTAGAGAAGTTCATGTCTGATAGATAAGACTCTTTCAAATTATATTGATTTCTTAAAATCCCTGATATGTGGTAAAGTAACATGGTGAGACAGCCAATATATAAGCTTTAAACTGGATAATTTACAGCCAGAGTGTTCTATATGACAGGAAAGAAAAAGATACATTTTATCTTCCATTTTGACATCATAGGTTGTCTAACATTAAATTACGGGTCTTTTCCACATTTATTAAAATGACTTAATATATTCCATCAGTACATACATAAAAACACACTACATGATTCTGATAAAATTGGAAATGACAAATGAAACATTTTATTTCATTCTGATGCCCTGGTTTTTAAAGAATCACAGAATCCATTCCTGAAGGGCAAAGTACACCTCCCCAAACACTATCATGTGGTTCAGCTGTAAAGAATCCACCTGCAATGTGGGAGATCTGTGTTCAGTCCCTGGGTTGGGAAGATCCCCTGCAGAAGGGAAAGGCTATCCACTCCAGTATTCTGGTCTGGAGAAATCCATGGACTGTATAGTCCATTGGGTCGCAAAGAGTCAGACACGACTGGGCGAATTTCACTTTCACTTCCACTTTTTAAGCACTATCAGCATGAGTAACGGAGAAGGTAATGGCACCCCACTCCAGTACTCTTGCCTGGAAAATTCCATGGGCAGAGGAGCCTGGTAAGCTGCAGTCTATGGGGTTGCTAAGAGTCGGACTCGACTGAGTGACTTCACTTTCACTTTTCACTTTCATGCATTGGAGAAGGAAATGGCAACCCACTCCAGTATTCTTGCCTGGAGAATCCCAGGGACGGGAGAGCCTGGTGGGCTGCCGTCTATGGGATCGCACAGAGTCGGACACCACTGAAGCGACTTAGCAGCAGTAGCAGCATGAGTAAACTCTTTCCAAGCCTTGACAAACATTTACCACAGGAGTTAGAAAAAATATTGACAAAGAATAGATACATGTATATGTATAACTGAATCACTTTGCTGTAAACCTGAAACTAGCCCAACATTGTTAATCAACTATACTTTAAAATAAAATTTTAAAATATATCTGCAATAATAACAGAAAGAAAACTTTGTAAGAAATTAGTTATAAAATCAGCAAAATTTGATCCAACCACATGGGGGCAGCATCTATAATCCCGGCCCTCTTGAAAATAACCTGAGTAAAACAGTGGTAAGCCTGATTAGCTGCCTCAAACTGCAGTCGCTCCTTTCACCTTTCTTTCCAAAGAGCAGTGCAGACCATGTTTCTGTGGGTCTGGAAGAAGCTTGTACAAGGAAACCCCTTCAGGAGCAGGTAGATTCAGCAACTCTTCCTGACGAGGAAGAAGAGGGAGATGCTGCTCGTAGCACCAGTGTTAATCTTATGGATGCAAATACCACGTGAGTTTGGGGTTTCCCTGATTGCTCCCAGAAAATTCAGCACAGCGGAATCTTATCTGCAGACAACTGGAGGAGTGGGACTTTCTGATTGAGAGCAAAGTTGTGAAAAGACACAAAAATTATAAAGTAAGAAGATAGAGGGAGTTGAGGAGGGAGACTTGAAACAAAGGAGAAAAATACACAAGAATGAGAGAGACCAGGGTAGTTGATGGATTAGACATCTAATCAGATTTTCTCTGATGCTTCCCTCTGTTTTTCTGAACAGAAATGAATGGACAACAGATAAAGCATTTTCCTGAATTCTTGCTTCTACAAGAAGGAGAACTTCACTACATACTGCGATTTCTCGAGCACATTTTACAACTTACAGTGGTATAAGCAGAGGCCTGGGGGAAGTGCTGTCTTCTTCATGATATTAGCTAAAGGTGGAGAAGTGAAGACAGAGCAGAGACTGACAGGTCGGCTTGGAGAGACCAGACAGCACAGCTCCCTGCACCTCACGACTGCTCAGCTCTCAGATGCAGGAACCTACTTCTGTGCTGTAACACAGTGCCCTGGAAGCACCTGCTGTCTGCCCCCAAACCTCACTGTGGGCTCCAGGGGCCACCCCTCCTCAACTCCCCTCAGAGAAGGGGCCAGAGAAAGCTGAAGTCATGATGTCTATGAATAAACTGAATTTTTAATTACAAAAGTCCGTGGACTCAGACAGTGTTACTGAAGAATTCTGTCAAACATTGAAGAGGAATTAGCATGAATTACACACAATTTCTTCCAGAAAATAGAAGACAATAATTTCTCACTCATTTTTTGAAACGAGTGTTATTTTAGTACCAACATTTTTAAAGAGTCACAAAAAGAAAACTACAGAGAACTATCCCTCATGAATATAGATACCTGTTTGGGTAAAGAATCTGAAAAAAATGAATATATGTATATTTGTAACTGTATCACTATGCTGTACACATGAAACTAACACAATATTGTAAATCAATTCAGTTCAGTTCAGTTCAGTCACTCAGTCGTGTCCGACTCTTTGCGACCCCATGAACCTCAGCACACCAGGCCTCCCTGTCCATCACCAACTCCCGGAGTCCACCCAAACCCATGTCCATTGAGTCGGTGATGCCATCCAACCATCTCATGCTCTGTCATCCCCTTCTCCTTCTGCCCTCAATCTTTGCCAGCATCAGGGTCTTTTCAAATGAGTCAGCTCTTCGCATCAGGTGGCCAAAGTATTGGCGTTTGAGCTTCAACATCAGTCCTTCCAATGAACACCCAGGACTGATCTCCTTTAGGATGGACTAGTTGGATCTCCTTGCAATCCAAGGGACTCTCAAGAGTCTTCTCCAACACCACACTTCAAAAGCATCAATTCTTCAGCTCTCAGCTTTCTTTATACTCCAACTCTCACATTCATACATGACCACTGGAAAAACCATAGCCCTGACTAGATGGACCTTTGTTGACAAAGTAATGTCTCTGCTTTTTAATATGCTGTCTAGGTTGGTCATAACTCTCCTTCCAAGGAGTAAGCATCTTTTAATTTCATGGCTGCAATCACCATCTGCAGTTATTTTGGAGCCCAGAAAAATAAAGTCAGCCACAAATAAATTATATGCCAATAAAATTTTTAAAGGCAAAAAAAAATTAACAAAATATTAGCAAGTAGAATTCATCACTATATAAAAATAGTGATATACCAAGCACAAGTGGATTTTTTTACTTTAATATTTGAAAATCAGTTGATGGAATCCACTATATTACATGGTGAAAAAAAATCATGTGATTATCTCAATCTATGCAGAAAAAGCATTTGCCAAAATTCAACAGTCAATTGTGGTGAAAACTCTGAGAAACACAGGAATAGAGGGGAATCTCCTCAACTTCTAATTGTATGCTTACTAATATAAGACTATGTTCATTTCCTATCACTGGGAACAAGGCAAGAATAGCCATTCATCTTTTTCCCTCAACATGTGCCAGAAATTCTGTTCAGTGCAACAAAGCAGTAAATGTAAAGACAGTCATATAGATCATCAAGAAAATGTAAAACTGCCCCAATTTGCAGACAATATGATTTTCTATTCAGAAAATCTCAGAAAATATACCAAAAAAAGCCTTTCTAGAACTATTAAATGGATTCAGCAAGATCACTGAATGTAAGATCAAAATACAAAAATAAAATGTATTTCTGTCTCTAGCAGTGAACATGTGGACACATAAATTAAAAATATAATACCATTTACAATGGCTCAAAAAAAAACTCAAAAAACCCAAATCCTTGGAAGTAAATCTAATAAAACATATACAGAACTTTTGTGCTGAAAACTATAAAGCACTGATAAAAGAAATCAAAGAAGACAAATGAAGAGATATCCTCTGTTTGCAAATTAGAAGACTCCAAAAAGTACCTGTGTCATTTCTCTCAAATTGATATACATATTTTACATAGTGCCTGTTAAAAAACAAACAACCCAATCAAAAATTGGGAAAAGACCTAAACAGACATTTCTCCAAAGAAGACATACAAATGGCTAACAAGCACATGAAAAGATGGTCAACATTGCTCATTATTAGAGAAATGTAAATCAAAACTACAATGAGATATCACCTCACACCAGTCAGAATGGCCATCATCAAAAAGTCTACAAAAAATAAATGCTGGAGAGTATGTGGAGAAAAGGGAATGCTCTTACATTGTTGGTGGGAATATAAATTGATACAGCCACTATGGAAGACAGCATGGAGGTTCCTTAAAAAACTAGGAATAAAACCACCATATGACACAGAAATCCCACTCCTAGGCATATATCCTGAGGAAACCAAAATTGAAAAAGACACATGTATCCCATTGTTCATTGCAGCACTATTTACAATAGCTAGAACATGGAAGCAACCTACATGTCCATCAACAGATGAATGGATAAAGAAGTTTTGGTACATATTCACAATGGAATATTACTCAGCCATAAAAAGGAATGCATTCTAATGAGGTGGATGAACCTAGAACCTATGATACAGAGTGAAGTAAGTCAGAAAGAGAAAAATAAATATCATATTCTAACACATGTATACAGAATCTAGAAAAATCATAATGAAGAATTTATTTACAGGGTAGCAATGGAGAAACAGACAGAGAATAGACTTATGGATGTGGGGAGGGGGGAGGAGAGGGTGAGATGTATGGAAAGAGTAACATGGAAACTTACATTACCATATGTAAAATAGATAACCAATGGGAATTTGCCATATGGCTCAGGAAACTCAAACAGGGGCTCTGTGTCAACCTAGAGGGGTGAGATGAGGAGGGAGATGGGAGGGAGGTTCAAAAGGGAGGGGGATATATATATACATCTATGGCTGATTCATATTGAGATTTGACAGAAAACAAAATTCTGTAAAGCAATTATCATTCAACTAAAAAAATAAATAAATGTTTAAAAAATCCATGCAGGATTTTTTATAAATACAGGCAAGGTTATTTTAAAATTTGTATGAAAAGACAGCAATACTGGAAAAGCTAAAGTAACCCTTTAAAAAAGAAGGAAATAGAAGCCATCAGTCTACCTGATTTCAAGCTATAGCTGCAGTAATCAAGATTGCACATAATTTGATTGGGATTCTGTTGAATTTATAGATTCATTAGGTAAAACTGATAATCTTAACAAATGGAGTCTTCTAATTCATATGATGTCCTGTTCATTTATGCAGGTCCCCTTTAATTTCTTTTATTAATGTTATAATTTTTATTCTAGAGGACTTGCATATTTTATATTAAATTATTTAAAATTGATAAGTGGTGTTTTAATTTAATTTTCCAGAGATTTTTGACTGAAAGGGCTTCCCAGTTGGTGCTAGTTGTAAAGAATCTGCCTGCTAATGCAGGAGGCACAAGAGACGTCAGTTCGATCCCTGGGTCAGGAAGATCCCTAGAGTAGGAAATGGCAACCCACTCCAGCATTCTTGCCTGTAAAATTCCACAGACAGAGGAGACTGATGGGCTAGAGTCCATGGGGTTGCAAAGAGGTGGACACAACTGAGCACACACACTTTGACTGAAATCTAGATTTAAAATAGATTTTTGTGTTTAGTGACTTTGTAGTTTGTTTATAGATTCCTTTGTATATTCTACCTACACAGATGTGTCACCTATGAATAAAAATGGCCTCCTTCTCCCTTTTCAAACTTAATACATCTTATTCCTTTTCATAACTTGATACCAGAACCTCCAGTATGATAGTAAACAGAAGTAATGATAGTGAATCTATCTTATTTATTACCTTAGACAGAACAATATTGAATTTGGATATTTTCATTGGTACCATTGATCAGATCCAGGATTTCTCTTCTATTTCTGGGTTGTTGAGAGTATTTATCATGCAAGCGTTGGCCTTTTATGAAGTCCTCTAGTTTTTATGAAAGTAAGTTAAGTACATTATTTTCATTTTCATTAAGCAGAGGAAGATAACCTTACTCCATATGGGCCAGAGATAATAGGATCTTTTAAATTCAAGACTCTGAAAAGAGCCAATACATATTTTAAGGTTTTCCAGCACCAAATAGAGTTGGTTTTCAGTAAGATTTAAAATGCTACTTTGTAATGGCCCCTACTGTCTTCTAAAAAATAAAGACAAACCAGCAAACAAAAAAGTTATTGCTTTTCTTCTGCCTTTGCTAATGTAATAAAACAACCTACTTTCAGTTATTATTTGTTCTTATATTTTCAGTAGTAGTGCTTGTGGCTTATCTGTGTGTGTGTGAGAGGGAGATTTGCCACACAACAAGCAGGCTCTCAATGAATATTCAATGAGCATGATTACTGTGACATTCACTCCCATATCTTCAGAGTCTGATTTCTCCCATCCTAAGCCTGGGATATTTGTTGCCTATTGCTGAATTTTGTCCACAAACATAACTGTGAATTTATTTTGTTGGAGTCTTTTGTTTAACACGTTTTCCATATAATTGAACAATTGCATTTAGAAAAATTTAAAGAGTTCCTCAACATAACTTCTACCACTAAATTCATGAATGATAAATCATCCACTAATTCAAGATACAGGCAATTTGAGTGCCTAGTCTGGACCAACTTCTCTTTTAAACATTGAATAGTATGGACTTTTGAACTACCATCACAAATGAGAAGCTTAGGGATAGAAGGAAAATTAAATAGAAACCAACAACTGAGAATCATATGCTGAAATAAAGCAATGAAAAATAATTAAACCTTCACAGAGTTATGGAAACAAATGATAAGTACAGAGGTATTACAACTAAGATGTAAAGTGAAAGTGAAAGTCGCTCAGTCATGACCAACTCTTTGTGACACCATAGACTATACAGTTCATCCATGGAATTGTCTAGGTTAGAATACTGGAGTAGATAGCTTTTCCCTTCTTCAGGGGATCTTCCCAACCTAGGGACTGAGCCCAGGTATCCCACACTACAGGCAGATTCTTTACCAGCTGAGCCACAAGGAAAGCCCAAGAATACTGGAGTGGGTAGCCTTTCCCTTCTCCAGGGGATCTTCCCAGTTCAGGGATTAAATCCAGGTCTCCCACATTACAGGCAGATTCTTTACCAGTTGAGCCACAAGGGAAGACCAAGATATCCAAGAATCCTGGAGTGGGTAGCCTATCCCTTCTCCAGTGGATCTTCCCAATCCAGGAATCAAACTGGGGCCTCCTGCATTGCAGGTGGATTCTTTACCAACTGAGCTATCAGGGAAGCCCTACATCTAAGATACATACCTTCAAATCTGAGGAGTCTTTCAAAAGATTGCTGGCTGACTTTTGGTCTGGGTTTAGCTCTGCAGATCATTTATTCAGTCACAAGATGGGGCTGCTTCATTTGGAAATAGTGGTCTTTTCTGGGAAAAGGGAAGGGAAGCTTGTTTTCAGTTGGTATTCCACAGAAAAAGGAAAAACGACATACTTTCTTCCTTTTTAGACAGCTTGTAGTTTGTAATCCCTTGTTGAGTGTGTGTGGTGAAGGATTAGGGTATCTTAACACTAGCCACGAAGAAGGCAATGGCACCCCACTCCAGTACTCTTGGCCTGGAAAATCCCATAGATGGAGGAGCCTGGTAGGCTGCAGTCCACTTGGGTCGTTAAGAGTCAGACATGACTGAGCGACTTCACTTGCACTTTTCACTCTCATGCATTGGAGAAGGAAATGGCAACCCACTCCAGTGTTCTTGCCTGGAGAATCCCAGGGATGGGGGAGCCTGGTGGGCTGCTGTCTTTGGGGTCACACAGAGTCGGACACAACTGAAGTGACTTAGCAGTAACAGCAGCAGCAACACTAGCCTAAATCCTTTCCATGAATTTCCCTAAACACTGCTTTCTCTGTTTATCTTTTCTGTTATCCCTTCCCTTCCCTATTCTTTATGCTCTTTTTTCTTCCCTCCTCCAACTTTTTCTACCAGCCTCATCCACCTCCATCCCGTCCCACCTTGTCTGCTTTCCCTTCTGTCTTTTCTCCCTGCCTCAGCATCCTTAGTGTACCTACAAGCATAGGCATAGAGAACATAAGGATTAAGGACCACGTTCAAAGAAAATGAGGTGAACACCATCAGAGTCATCAGTTACTATGTCAAGAATGGATGCATTGAGAAATTTCTACCTGGAGGGCAGTAGATGCTTGAAAACAGGGACCTTTATAAGAACTCTGAGCCTGAGCTCCAGAATATTTAACTTTTTATCTCAACATTATTAATTTTTCCTGCCCTCCCTGAGCACATCATTGCCTACTTTGGAAACTCACATACATTTTCTGGAATATGGATAGGAATTTTCATCTCCTTACAATACAGTGCTCAGTTCAGTTTTCTAGGATTAATCAGTGCTTTCCACAAGCTTCATGGGGCATCAGAAAATTTCTTTAAAACACAAATGATGGAACAATGGTTGTGGATAGACACAATATTGTGTTTGGTGTTCCTCGTCCAGAGCCAGACTTTAAACTTCACAGGGATGACAGTGGGCACCCAGTGAACTGGGGATGACTCTCGTTCTTTAGGGGGCATGACTAAAACAGAGGAGGAAAACCCAGACAAGGAACTGCACAATCACTGGCTGAGAAGGTCCTAGCAAGAAGACAGTGGTACCTGCACTGGTTGTAAGTCTCTACTAGCAGCAGTTGCTTCTGTTCTTTGGAACCTCTTTATCCAGAATTAAACACAAGTCTGAGCTCTGAGCCCATGACCCTGGTTTATCCTTGAAGTATGAGGCTGGTGACTGAGGTAACTGTGTTTCTGACATTGGGTAAGTGTTCTGTGTCTGCAAGGGATGATTTGAAACTAAAGGACTGTGAAGGGTCATTTGCTCTCTCCTCTCCCTGTGCTTTATCCAGCGTTATAGTGATGGAATTGAGAAATGATCTGTGGGTTTGTTAGGGAGCACAAGCTTCTACTGGAGTAGGAAATGGCAACCCACTCCAGTATTCTTGCCCAGAGAATTCCATGGACAGAGGAGCCTGGCATGCTATATTCCATGGGGTTGCAGAGTCAAACACGATTGAATGACTAATACACTTGCACACCCAAATTTCTACATGACAGGTCAAATTATCTATGATCCCAGAAGAGCACTTAGCAATAACTAGCTTGTAAGAAATCTCTGGAGTTATTGAGCCAAGGACCCATGGAATAAAGGCTATGGAGTCTCTGCTTCTTGCCATGTGTCTTTGGACTCTATATAATAAACATCAATGATATGTTTGCAGGACACAAATGAAAACACTGGAGTAGGGGGTAGGTCCAGACAGTTATGGGAATACTGTATGCTTGATGCACAGAATTACACTGATTTGTGGTCAGGGGATAATTTTATTTTCTTGACTCTTTAGGGATTATGGTTGATGCTGAGATCACCCAGCTCAGTGCCATGGATTGTGCTGAAGGAGAGGATGTAAACCTGCCTTGTAACCACTCTACCATATATCCATTGGACTATATACACTGGTATCGGCAAAATCCCAATCAGAGTCCACAGTATGTCATTCACGGCTTACAAGACACAGTGAACAGCAGCATGGCCTTTCTGACCATAGCTTCAGACAGAAAGTCCAGCACCTTGGTCCTGCCCCAGGTCACCCTGAGAGACACCACTGTGTACTACCGCATCTTGAGAGAGGCACACTGGGACAGACGGGGCTGCACCTGTGCAGTATCTCTGGTGGGAAGAAGGGGGGACACAGTGGGGGAGCAGTCACGAGAGCAAATCTAGAGTCATCTGGAAGGAGAGTCAGAGAGCAGTAAAAGATGAGGAAAATGAAGGGAAGAGAAATGGAAGAAGATGGATAAAAACAGAAGAAAAAGAGGACAAGGAAAAAGTGCTTCATTGGTTCACGTGGCTGAGATGAATTATGAGAAGAATATTAATTTTAACATAGAAATGAAATGAAGAGATACTAATCATTTATCATGGCTCCTCTTCATGTCAATAATGTTGGTTTCAGTATATTAGCCTCCACATAAAAGGTGAGGAAAATACAAATTGTACCATAGACTTCTTTCCTTTGAACCCAAGGCAAGTCCAGACTCTGAAAATCACATTATTATCATTGTTCCACATAATAGAAACAAATTCTTGTCCTGAGAAAAATTTCAAAATTTTTTGTTGTTAGTCTACAACATGTATATATGTGATGAAGCTATTTTTTGGAAAGAAATAAAAATCAGGTGAATATTAATTTATTTTTATTTATCTAGAAACCCCTGTCCTATAAAAGAGGTTTTATCTGTTTTTTGATATTCCTTAAGTAATACATGGGGCTTCCCAGGTGGGCTCAACAGTAAAGAATCCACCTGCAATGCAGGAGCCACAGGAGACATGGGTTCTATCTTCGGTCAGGAAGATCGCTTGGAAGAGGGAATGGCAACCCAATCCAGTGTTCTTGCCTGAGAATCCCGGCATGGATGGAGGAGTCTGTTGGGCTACAGTCCATAGCATTGCAAAGAGTAGGACATGACTGAAGTGACTTACCAAGCAAGCAAGCAACACATGGGCTTCCCAAGTGGTTCAGTGGTAAAGAATCTGCCAATGCAGGAGACACAGGGGATTTGATACTTGGGTCAAGAAGATCCCTGGGTGGGGGCGTGGGATGGCAGCCCACTCCAATATTCTTGTCAGAAAAATCCCATGGACAGAGGTGCCTGGCAGGCTATGGTCATTGGGATCACAAAGAATCTGACACTGATAGCTTATGGTGAACAGTATGGGATTCATGATCTCCAAAGAAGAAAATTTAGCTTCAGGATCAGGGGCCAGGCTTGACCACTCAGGGTTCTTGCATGGCAGAAATTTTATTACAGTGAAAAGGACAGAAAAAACTTCTGATATAGACATCAGAAGGGGCAGACAGTGAAACCCTCACTAGTCTTAGCAAGGGAGCTATATACTTTTCAGTTAGTTATTACAGTAAATCAGAAGACTGTAAAGGTTTTACCAGACCCATTCCCAGAATTTACATTTTAAGATAATGGGATTAGAATTAACAATAGAAAGATCTTACCAGTTCAGTTCAGTTCAGTTCAGTCACTCAGTCGTGTCCTACTCTTTGTGACCCCATGAATTGCAGCACACCAGGCCTCCCTGTCCATCACCAGCTCCCGGAGTTCACTCAGACTCTTGTCCATCGAGTCAGTGATGCCATCCAGCCATCTCATCCTCTGTCATCCCCTTTTCCTCCTGCCCCCAATCCCTCCCAGCATCAGAGTCTTTTCCAATGAGTCAGCTCTTCGCATGAGGTGGCCAAAGGACTGGAGTTTCAGCTTTAGCATCATTCCTTCCAAAGAAATCTCAGGGCTAATCTCCTTCAGAATGGACTGGTTGGATCTCCTTGTAGCCCAACGGACTCTCAAGAGTCTTCTCCAACACCACACTTCAAAAGCATCAATTTTTTGGCACTCAGCTTTCTTCACAGTCCAACTCTCACATCCATACATGACCACTGGAAAAACCATAGCCTTGACTAGACAGACCTTTGTTGGCAAAGTAATGTCTCTGCTTTTCAATATGCTATCTAGGTTGGTCATAACTTCCCTTCCAAGGAGTAAGCGTCTTTTAATTTCATGGCTGCAGTCACCATCTGCATGGAAATTAGAGCCCCCCAAAATAAAGATTGACACTGTTTCTACTGTTTCCCCATCTATTTCCCATGAAGTGATGGGACCAGATGCCATGATCTGCGTTTTCTGAACGTTGAGCTTTAAGCCAACCTTTTCACTCTCCTCTTTCACTTTCATCAAGAGGCCTTTGAGTTCCTCTTCACTTTCTACCATAAGGGTGGTGTCATCTGCATATCTGAGGTTATTGATATTTCTCCCAGCAACCTTGATTCCAGCTTGTGCTTCTTCCAACCCAGCGTTTCACATGATGTACTCTGCATATAAGTTAAATAAGCAGGGTGACAATAGACAGCCTTGACATACTCCTTTTCCTATTTGGAACCAGTCTGTTGTTCCATTTCCAGTTCTAACTGTTGCTTCCTGACCTGTATATAGGTTTCTCAAGAGGCAGGTCAGGTGGTCTGGATTTCCCATCTCTTTCAGAATTTTCCACAGTTTATTGTGATCCACACAGTCAAAGGCTTTGGCATAGTCAATAAAGCAGAAAGAGATGTTTTTCTGGAACTCTCTTGCTTTTTCGATGATCCAAGGATGTTGGCAATTTGATCTCTGGTTCCTCTGCCTTTTCTAAAACCAGCTTGAACATCTGGAAGTTCACGGTTCATGTACTGCTGAAGCTTGGCTTGCAGAATTTTAGGCATCACTTGACTAGCATGTGAGATGAGTGCAATTGTGCGGTAGTTTGAGCATTCTTTGGCACTGCCTTTCTTTGGGATTGGAATGAAAACTGACCTTTTCCAGTCCTGTGGCCATTGCTGAGTTTTCCAAATTTGCTGGCATGTTGAATGCAGCACTTTCACAGCATCATCTTTTAGGATTTGAAATAGCACAACTGGAATTCCATCACCTCCACTAGCTTTGTTCATAGAGATGCTTTCTAAGGCCCACTTGACTTCACATTCCAGGATGTCTGGCTATAGGTGAGTGATCATACCATCTTGATTATCTTGGTTGTGAAGATCTTTTTTTGTACAGTTCTTCTGTGTATTCTTGCTACCTCTTCTTAATATCTTCTGCTTCTGTTAGGTCCATACCATTTCTGTCCTTTATCCAGTCCATCTTTGCATGAAGTGTTCCCTTGGTATCTCTAATTTTCTTGAAGAGATCTCTAGTCTTTCCCATTCTGTTGTTTTCCTCTATTTCTTTGCACTGATCGTTGAGGAAGGCTTTCTTATCTCTTCTTGCTATTCTTTGGAACTCTGCATTCAGATGTTTATATCTTTCCTTTTCTCTTTTGCTTTTCACTTCTCTTCTTTTCACAGCTATTTGTAAGGCCTCCCCAGACAGCCATTTTGTTTTTTGTATTTCTTTTCCATGGGGATGGTCTTGATCCCTGTCTCCTGTACAATGTCATGAACCTCATTCCATAGTTCATCAGGCACTCTATCTATCAAATCTAGTCCCTTAAATCTATTTTTCACTTCCACTGTATAATCATAAGGGATTTGATTTAGGTCATACCTGAATGGTCTAGTGGTTTTCCCTACTTTTTTCAATTTAAGTCTGAATTTAGCAATAAGGAGCTCGTTATCTTATCCACAGTCAGCTCCCGGTCTTGTTTTCACTGACTGTATAGAGCTTCTCCATCTTTGTCTGCAAAGAGTATAATCAATCTGATTTCGGTGTTGACCATCTGGTGATGTCCATGTGTAGAGTTTTCTCTTGTGTTGTTGGAAGAGGGTGTTTGCTATGAGCAGTGCGTTCTCTTGGCAAAACACTATTACCTTTGCCCTGCTTCATTCTGTACTCCAAGGCCAAATTTGCCTGGTACCCCAGGTGTTTCTTGACTTCCTGCTTTTGCATTCCAGTCCTCTATAATGAAAAGGATATCTTTTTTTGGTGTTAGTTCTAAAAGGTCTTGTAGGTCTTCATAGAACCGTTCAACTTCAGCTTCTTCAGCGTTACTGGTTGGGGCATAGACTTGGATTACTGTGATATTGAATGGGTTGCCTCGGAAACGAACAGAGATCATTCTGTCATTTTTGAGATTGCATCCAAGTACTGAATTTCGGACTCTTATGTTGACCATGATGGCTACTTCATTTCTTCTAAGGGATTCACAGTTGTAGATATAATGTTCATCTGAGTTAAATTCACCCATTCTAGTCCATTTTAGTTCGCTGATTCCTAGAATGTCGACGTTCACTCTTGCCATCTCCTGTTTGACTACTTCCAATTTGCCTTGATTCATGGACCTGGCATTCCAGGTTCCTATGAAATATTGCTCTTTATAGCATCGGACCTTGCGTCTATCACCAGTCACATCCACAGCTGGGTATTCTTTTTGCTTTGACTCCATCCCTTCATTCTTTTTGGAGTTATTTCTCCACTGATCTCCAGTAGCATATTGGGTACCTATTGACCTGGGGAGTTCCTCTTTCAGTATCCTATCATTTTGCCTTTTCATACTGTTCATGGGGTTCTCAAGGCAAGAATACTGAAGTGGTTTGCCATTCTTTTCTCCAGTGGACCACATTCTGTCAGACCTCTCCACCATGACCCGCCCATCTTGGGTGGCCCCACAAGGCATGGCTTAGTTTCATTAAGTTAGATAAGGCTGTGGTTCTAGTGGGATTAGATTGACTAGTTTTCTGTGAGTATGGTTTCTGTGTGTCTGCCCTCTGATGCCCTCCTGCAACACCTACCGTCTTACTTGGGTTTCTCTTACCTTGGACGTGGGGTATCTCTTCATGGCTGCTCCAGCAAAGCGCAGCCGCTGCTCCTTACCTTGGACTAGGGGTATCTCCTTACTGCCGCCCCTCCTGACCTTGAACATGGAGTAGCTCCTCTATGCCCTCCTGTGCCCATGAAGCCACCACTCCTTGGATGTGGGATTGCTCCTCTCGGCCACCGCCCCTGACCTCGGACGTGGGATAGCTCCGCTGCTCCTGCGCTGTCGCAGCCTGGCACTCTTTGCCACTGCCCCTGATCTTGGATGCGGGGTACCTCCTCTTACCAGACCACTCCCATAATAAACATTTTAAGATAACAGGATTTGTCCAAAGATTCTTAAGAAGGAGAAACACTCCTCCAGCAGGACACATTGTTCTTATATAATCATTGGTACAGAGTTTAAGGAAAAACACATCCTTTAGCAAGATGAGCTGTTTTATTGTACAATCATTCAGTTCAGTTCAATTCAGTCACTCAGTCGTGTCTAACTCTTTGCGACCCCATGAAGCGCAGCACACCAGGCCTCCCTGTCCATCACAAACTCCCGGAGTTTGCTCAACTCATGTCCATTGAGTTGGTGATGCCATCCAACCATCTCATCCTCTGTCGTCCCCTTCTCCTCTGGCCTTCAATCTTTCCTAGCATCAGGGTCTTTTCAAATGAGTCAGCTCTTCGCAGCAGGTGGCCAAAGTATCGGAGTTTCAGCTTCGACATCAGTCCTTCCAATGAACATTCAGGACTGATTTCCTTTAGGATGAACTGGTTGGACCTCCTTGCAGTCCAAGGGACTCTCAAGAGTCTTCTCCAACACCACAGCTCAAAAGCATCAATTCTTTGGCACTCAGCTTTCTTCACAGTCCAACTCTCACATCCATACATGACTACTGGAAAAACCATAGCCTTGACTAGACAGACCTTTGTTGGCAAAGTAATATCTCTGCTTTTTAATATGCTTTCTAGGTTGGTCATAACTTTTCTTCTTTGCTAGATAATCATTAGCTCTGGGCTTAAAGAAAAAAGGCAAGAACAAAATGTTTTGTGTGACTAAGACTAAGGAATAAAGAAAATATTGTTTGTCCTTTTCTCCTCCCTTTCTCATTAGGAACCGGACTTCTTATCAACCTACCTAAGAATTAACTCTCTCAACATGGCTGAGTCGACTGAGTGAGCACACAGAGAAGCAACACATAGATCCATCTCATCACAAAAGTCTCAGACAGAGCAAAAGTGAAAGCCCATGGCTCCCATGGTCCTCTGAGAAAACCAATTCTGATAGTTTATGATACCAGCCCATTCTGTTTCAATTAAGGATGTCTTTGCAGATCATTTTATGCAACTACATATACATTAACAGGGTTTCCCTGGTGGCTCAGTGGGTAAAGAGTCTATCTGCAGTGTGGGAGAACCATGTTCAATCCCTGGCTTAGGAAGAGACCTTGGAAAAGGAAATGGCAACCCACTGCACTATTCTTGCCTGGAGAATTCCATGGATAGCAGAGCCTGGGGGCTACAGGCCATGAGGTCACAAAGATTCAGACACGACTGAGTGATTAACACTATACATTAACACACACATGCACTCATATATGTGTACACATACATGGACACACAGAATTTGCCATGTCACCTGGATTATTTTAATTTTTCCATCTTGCCTTTTTATTTTCATTTAATAGGGTCCTGGAGATATTTCTATAATTAAAAAATGTAAAGATGTTTACTTTATCCTTTTTGATACTGATTTAATACTTTGAAACATTTTGTTATTTAATTAATTATTATCCTATGAATGCATATGTGTTTCTGTTTCTTTGCTGTCATAGAGAATGTTGTTTTATACATCTATGTACATACAATTTTTATGTATGTAGAAGTATCTATTTAATGAAACTTATGAAATTGTAATTGCTATGAAAGTGAAAGAAAGCCATTTGTTTTCTAAAGAAGTGAAAGTGAAAGTTGCTTAGTCATGTCTGACTCTTTGTGACCCCCTGGACTGCAGCCCACCAGGCTCTACTGTCCATGGGATTATCCACGCAAGAATACTGGAGTGGGTTGCCATTCGCTTCTTCAGGGGATCTTCCTGACCCAGGGATCAAACCTAGATCTCCTGCATTGCAGGCAGATTCTTAATCTTTTGAGCTACCAAAGAACCCTAAAGAAAAACACATGTAAATGAAGACAGTGACCATTTGCCCTCCAAATGGTTTAAACAATTATACTTCCATTAACAGTGAATGAGCAGGTACATTTTGCATTCTCCACAAATTGGGAACTACTGGTGTTTTCTACTTTAACAATCCAAACATACTTTACCTACATACATTTTTTTGAACCCTAGTGCTTTTGAGCAACTTTTTCTCTATGAATTGGCACTCTGTTATTTAACACTGGTCATATCCTTATCTTTGATCATTTTTCTTTAAGGTTTTCTCTTTTTATTTGTAGAAATTATTTCTATATCTTAGTATTTTGATTTTATGTTTTCACATATTTTATTCTAACATACAAGTTTTTACATTGCTTATGTATTAACGTGGTTGTCCTTAATTCTTACATTGTCAAGTATGTATTCCACTTTGACTTCAAAGTAAAGAAACTGCCTGCAATGCAGGAGACAAAAAAGACCAGGTTTGATCCATAGATCAGGAATATCCCCTGGAGGAGGAAATGACAACCCACTCCAGTATTCTTGCCTGAAAAATCCTTTGGACACAGGAGCCTCGCAGGCTACAGTCCATGGGGTTGCAAAGAGTTGGACATGACTGAGAGACATTCACTGCTGCTTACTGACCCATGCCATATGACTTAGAAAATATGATACAATTTCATAAAAAACACAGCACACCCTCACCCACAAGTGCAGTTTACACAGACACTTCACTGCTCAACATGCTTGTTGAGGACACCAGAAATGATAAGATGATACGTGCTTTATCTTATGTTATCTTAGCTGAAAATGGTAAATTTTATTTTTATTTTATTTTTTTAATTTATTTTTTATTTTTAATATAAATTTATTTATTTTAATTGGAGGCTAATTACTTTACAATATTGTATTGGTTTTGCCATACACTGACATAAATCCGCAACGGGTGTAAATGTGTTCCCTATCCTGAAGCCCCCTCCCATCTCCCTCCCCATACAATCCCTCTGGGTCATCCCAGTGCACCAGCCATGAGTATCCTGTATCATGAATCAAACCTGGACTGACGATTCATTTCATATATGATAATATACATGTTTCAATGCCATTCTTCCTAATCCTCTCACCCTCGCCCTCTCCCACAGAATCCAAAAGACTGTTCTATCCCATCACTTCATGGGAAATAGATGGGGAAACAGTGGAAACAGTGTCAGACTTTATTTCTCTGGGCTCCAAAATCACTGCAGATGGTGACTGCAGCCATGACATTAAAAGACGCTTACTCCTTGGAAGGAAAGTTATGACCAACCTAGATAGCATATTCAAAAGCAGAGACATTACTTTGCCAACAAAGGTCTGTCTAGCCAAGGCTATGGTTTTTCCTGTGGTCATGTATGGATGTGAAAGTTGGACTGTAAAGAAGGCTGAGCACCGAAGAATTGATGCTTTTGAACTGTGGTGTTGGAGAAGACTCTTAAGAGTCCCCTGGACTGCAAGGAGATCCAACCAGTCCATTCTAAAGGCGATCAGCCCTGGGATTTCTTTGGAAGGAATGATGCTAAAGCTGAAACTCCTGAACTTTGGCCACCTCATGCGAAGAGTTGACTCACTGGAAAAGACTCTGATGCTGGGAGGGATTGGGGGCAAGAGGAGAAGGGGACGACAGAGGATGAGATGGCTGGATGGCATCACTGACTCCATGGACATGAGTCTGAGTGAACTCCGGGAGTTGGTGATGGACAGGGAGGCCTGGTGTGCTGCGATTCATGGGGTCGCAAAGAGTCAGACACGACTGAGCGACTGATCTAATCTGATCTGATCTGATACATCTATGTCTCTTTTGCTGTCTCACATACAGGATAATCGTAACCATCTTTCTAAATTCCATATATATGCGTTAGCATGCTGTATTGGAGAAGGCAATGGCACCCCACTCCAGTACTCTTGCCTGGAAAATCCTATGAATGAGGGAGCCTGGTGGCTGCAGTCCATGGGGTCATGAAGAGTCGGACACCAATGAGCGACTTCACTTTCACTTTTCACTTTCATGCATTGGAGAAGGAAATGACAACTCACTCCAGTATTCTTGCCTGGAGAATCCTAGGGATGGGGGAGCCTGGTGGGCTGCCATCTATGGGGTTGCACAGAGTCAGACACGACTGAAACGACTTAGCAGCAGCAGCAGTATACTGTAATGGTGTTTTTCTTTCTGGCTTACTTCACTCTGTATAATAGGCTCCAGTTTCATCTACCTCATTAGAACTGATTCAAGTGTATTCTTTTTAATGGCTGAGTAATACTCCATTGTGTATATGTACCACAGATTTCTTATCCATTCGTCTGCTGATGGACATCTAGGTTGCTACCATTTCCTGGCTATTATCAACAGTGCTGTGATGAACATTGGGGTACACGTGTCTCTTTCAATTCTGGTTTCCTTGGTGTGTATTCCCAGAAGTGGGATTACTGCGTCGTATGGCAGTTCTATTTCCAGTTTTTAAAGGAATCTCCACACAGTTCTCCATAGTGGCTGTACTAGTTTGCATTCCCACTAACAGTGTAAGAGGGTTCCCTTTTCTCCACACCCTCTTGAACATTTATCGCTTGTAGACTTTTGGATAGCAGCCATTCTGACTGGTGTGAATTTGTACCTCACTGTGGTTTTGATTTGCATTTCTCTGATAATGAGTGATGTTGAGCATCTTTTTATGTGTTTGTTAGCCATCTGTATGTCTTCTTTGGAGAAATGTCTATTTAGTAATTTGGCCCATTGTTTTGATTGGGTCATTTATTTTTCTGGAATTGAGCTGCAGGAGCTGCTTATATATTTTTGAGATTAATTCTTTGTCAGTTGCTTCATTTGCTATTATTTTTTCCCATTCTGAAGGCTGTCTTTTCACGTTGCTTATAGTGTCTTTTGTTGTGCAGAAGCTTTTAATTTTAATTATGTCCCATTTGTTTATCTTGTTTTTATTTCCAATATTCTGCAAGGTGGAATAAATCCTGCTGTGATTTATGTTTGAGAGTGTTTTGCCTATGTTATCCTCTAGGAGTTTTATAGTTTATGGTCTTATGTTTATATCTTTAATCCATTTTGAGTTTATTTTTGTATATGGTGTTAGAAAGTGTTCTAGTATCATTCTTTTACAAGTGACTGACCAGTTTTCCCAGCACCACTTATTAAAGAGATTGTCTTTTCTCCATTGTACATTCTTGCCTCCTTTGTCAAAGATAAGGTGTCCATAGGTGCGTGGATTTATCTCTGGGCTTTCTATTTTGTTCCATTGATCTCTATTTCTGCCTTTGTGCCAGTACCATACTGTCTTGATGACTGTGGCTTTGTAATAGAGCCTGAAGTCAGGCACATTGATTCCTCCAGTTCCATTCTTCCTTCTCAAGATCGCTTTGGCTATTCGAGGTTTTTTGTATTTCCATACAAATTGTGAAATTATTTGTTCTAGCTCTATGAAAAATACCGTTGGTAGCTTGATAGGGATTGCATTGAATCTATAGATTGCTTTGGGTAGTATACTCATTTTCACTATATTGATTTTTCTGATCCATGAACATGGTATATTTCTCCATCTATTAGTGTCCTCTTTGATTTCTTTCACCAGTTTTTTATAGTTTTCTCTATATAGGTCTTTTGTTTCTTTAGGTAAATATATTCCTAGGTATTTTATTCTTTCCATGGTGAATGGAATTTTTTCCTTAATCTCTATTTCTGTTTTTTCATTATTTGTGTATAGGGAGGCAAGGGATTTTTGTGTGTTGATTTTATATCCTGCAACTTTACTATATTCATTGATTAGTTCTAGTAATTTTCTGGTGGAGTCTTTAGGGTTTTCTATGTAGAAGATCATGTCATCTGCAAACAGTAGAGTTTTACTTCTTCTTTTCCAATTTGGATTCCTTTTCTTTATTTTTCTGCTCTGATTGCTGTGGCCAAAATTTCCAAAACTATGTTGAATAGTACTGGTGATAGTGGGCACCCTTGTCTTGTTCCTGACTTTAGGGGAAATGTTTTCAATTTTTCACCATTGAGGATAATGTTTGCTGTGGGTTTGTCATAAATGGCTTTTATTATGTTGAGGTATGTTCCTTCTATTCCTGCTTTCTGGAGGGTTTTTATCATACATGGATGTTGAATTTTGTCAAAGGCTTTCTCTGCATCTATTGAGATAATCATATGGCTTTTATTTTTCAATTTGTTAATCTGGTGTATTACATTGATTGATTTGTGGATATTGAAGAATCCTTGCATCCCTGTGATAAAGCCCACTTGGTCATGATGTATGATCTTTTTAATGTGTTGTTGGATTCTGATTGCTAGAATTTTGTTAATTTTTTTTTTGCATCTATGTTCATCAGTGATATTGGCCTGTAGTTTTCTTTTTTTGTGGCATCTTTGTCCGATTTTGGTATTAGGGTGATGGTGGCCTCATAGAATGAGTTTGGCAGTTTACCTTCCTCTGCAATTTTCTGGAAGAGTTTGAGTAGGATAGGTGTTAGCTCTCCTCTAAATTTTTGGCAGAATTCAGCTGTGAAGCCGTCTGGACCTGGGCTTTTGTTTGCTAGAAGATTTCTGATTACAGTTTCAATTTCCATGCTTGTGATGGGTCTGTTAAGATTTTCTATTTCTTCCTGGTCGAGTTTTGGAAAGTTGTACTTTTCTAAGAATTTGTCCATTTCTTCCACGTTGTCCATTTTATTGGCATATAATTGCTGATAGTAGTCTCTTATGATCCTTTGTATTTCTGTGTTGTCTGTTGTCATCTCTCCGTTTTCATTTCTAATTTTATGGATTTGATTTTTATCCCTTTGTTTCTTGATGTATCTGGCTAATGGTTTGTCAATTTTATTTATCCTTTCAAAGAACCAGCTTTTGGCTTTGTTCATTTTTGCTATGGTCTCTTTTGTTTCTTTTACATTTATCTCTGCCCTAATTTTTAAGATTTCTTTCCTTCTACTAACCCTGGGGTTCTTCATTTCTTCCTCTTCTAGTTGCTTTAGGTGTAGAGTTAGGTTATTTATTTGACTTTTTTCTTGTTTCTTGAGGTATGCCTGCATTGCTATGAACCTTCCCCTTAGCACAGCTTTTACAGTGTCCCACAGGTTTTGGGTTGTTGTGTTTTCATTTTCATTCATTTCTATGCATGTTTTGATTTCTTTTTTGATTTCTTCTGTGATTTGTTGGTTATTCAGCAGTGTGTTGTTCAGCCTCCATATGTTGGAATTTTTAATAGTTTTTCTCCTGTAATTGAGATCTGATCTTACTGCATTGTGGTCAGAAAAGATGCTTGGAATGATTTAGATTTCTTTTTAATTTACCAAGGCTAGATTTATGGACCAGGATGTGATCTATGCTGGAGCAGGTTCCATGTGTGCTTGAGAAAAAGGTGAAATTCATTGTTTTGGGGTGAAATGTCCTATAGATATCAATTAAGTCTATCTGGTCTATTGTATCAATTAAAATTTGTGTTTCCTTGTTTATTTTCTGTTTAGTTGATCTATCCATAGGTGTGAGTGGGGTATTAAAGTCTCCCAGTATTATTGTGTTATTGTTAATTTCCCCTTTCATACTTGTTAGCATTTGTTTTACATATTGTAGTGCTCCTATGTTGGGTGCATATGCATTTATAATTGTTATATCTTCTTCTTGGATTGATCCTTTGATCATAATCTAGTGTCCTTCTTTGTCTCTTTTCACAGCCTTTGTTTAAAGTCTATTTTATCTGATATTAGTATTGCTACTCCTGCTTTCTTTTGGTCTCCATTTGCATGAAGTATCTTTTTCCAGCCCTTCACTTTCAGTTTGTATGTGTCCCTTGTTTCAAGGTGGATCTCTTGTAGAAAACATATACAGGGGTCTTGTTTTTGTATCCATTCAGCCAGTCTTTGTCTTTTTGGGGCATTCAACCTATTTACATTTAAGGTAATAATTGATAAGTATGATCCTGTTGCCATTAACTTTATTGTTTTGGGTCGAGTTTATTCTGTGTTTTCTGTCTAGAGAAGATCCTTTTGCATTTGTTGGAGAGCTGGTTTGGTGGTGCTGAATTCTCTCAGCTTTTGCTTGTCTGTAAAGCTTTTGATTTCTCCTTCATATTGGAATGAGATCCTTGCTGGGTACAATAATCTGGGCTGTAGGTTATTTGCTTTCATCACTTTAATATGTCCTGCCATTCCCTCCTGGCCTGAAGAGTCTGTATTGAAAGATCAGCTGTTATCCTTATGGGAATCCCCTTGTGTGTTGCTTGTTGTTTTTCCCTTGCTGCTTTTAATATTTGTTCTTTGTGTTTGATCTTTGTTAATGTGATTAATATGTGTCTTGGGGTGTTTCGCCTTGGGTTTATCCTGTTTGGGACTCTCTGGGTTTCTTGGACTTGGGTGACTATTTCCTTCCCCATTTTAGGGAAATTTTCAACTATTATCTCCTCAAGCATTTTCTCATGGTCTTTCTTTTTGTCTTCTGGAACTCCTATGATTCGAATGTTGGGACATTTAACATTGTCCTAGAGGTCTCTGAGATTGTCCTCATTTCATTTTTCTCTTTTCCTCTCTGTTTCATTTATTTCTACCATTCTATCTTCTACCTCACTTATCCTATTTCTGCCTCCGTTATTCTATTGTTGGTTCCCTCCAGAGTGTTCTTGATCTCATGTATTGCATTATTCATTATATATTGACTCTTTTTTATTTCTTCTAGGTCCTTGTTAAACCTTTCTTGCATCTTCTCAATCCTCATCTCCTGGCTACTTATCGGTAACTCCATTTTGTTTTCAAGATTTTGGATCATTTTCACTATCATTATTCAGAATTCTTTATCAGGTAGATTCCCTATCTCTTCCTCTTTTGTTTGGTTTGCTAGGCTTTTATCCTGTTCCTTTACCTGCTGGGTATTTCTCTGCCTCTTCATCTGGTTTATATTGCTGTGGTTGGAGTGGCCTTTCCATATTCTGGCAGTTTGTGGAGTTCTCTTTATTGTGGAGTTTCCTCACTGTCAGTGGGGTTGGAAGGGTGGCCTGTCAAGGTTTCCTCATTAGGGAAGCTTGTGTCAGTGTTCTGGTGGGTGGAGCTGAATTTCTTCTCTCTGGAGTGCAATGAAGTGTCCAGTAGTGAGTTTTGAGATATCAATGACTTTGGGAAGCCTGTATATTGAAGCTCAGGGCTGTGTTCCTGTGTTGCTGGAGAGTTTGTGTGGTATGTCTCGCTCTGGAACTTGTTCGTCCTTGGGTGGTGCTTAATTTCAGTGTAGGTATGGAGGCATTTGATGAGCTCCTTTCAATTAATGTTCCCTGAAGTCAGGAGTTCTCTGGTGTTCTCAGTATTTGGACTTAAGCCTCCTGCCTCTGGTTTTCAGTCTTATTCTTACACTTACACAAGCCTCAAGACTTCTCCATCTATACAGCACCGATGATAAAACATCTAGGTTAAAGATGAAAAGTTTCTCCACAGTGAAGGACACCCAGAAAGGTTCACAGAGTTACATGGAGAAGAGAAGAGGGAGGAGGGAGATAGAGGTGACCAGGAGAAGAAGAGGGAGAATCAAAAGAGAAGAGAGCAAGCTAGCCAATAATCACTTCCCTATGTGCTCTCCACAGTCTGGATCCCTCAGAAATATTCATGGAGTTACACAGAGAAGAGAAGAGGGAGGAAGGAAACAGAGGTGGCCAGGAGGATAAAGGAGGGGATCAAAAGGAGAGAGACAGATCCAGTTCAGATCAGTTCCCTAAGTGTTCTCCACAGTCCGGAACACACAAAGAGATTCACAGAGTTGGGTAGAGAAGAGAAGGAGGAGGGAAGAGATACAGGCTACCTGATGGAGAAAAAGGAGAGTCCAAAGGGGGAGAGAGAAGTCAAGCCAGTAATCTCGCTTCCAAGTCAAAATGGGTACTGAAGACTGGGTTCTTAAAGGTACAAAATTGATAGCAAATACCAAAAAGCAAAGCTTAAAAATCTAGAGTAGAGGTTGGATTCTCAAAAATACAATATTAAAAAAAAGTCACAAAAATTATAATATATATATATATATAAACTTTGCTTTCAAAAATAGGGTCCTTTTTTTGCAAAGTAATAGTAAGTAGTAAAAATGAAAATTAAAGGAGTAATAGAGGACTTAAAAATAAAAATAAAAATAAATTTAAAGAATGACAATAGTAAAAATATATCTAGGACTTTCTCTGGTGTTGTGGACATTGTGGGGTCAGTTCATTTTCAGATAGTTCCTTGATCTGGCTTATACTTCTCAAGATCTATAGGCCCCGTCCTATGTAGTCGGTGCTAACTACAGGGTTTTAATCTATTGCACCTGTCACTTCCAAGGTGGTTCCCTCTGTTTTAGCTTCTTCTGTTTGCTGGTCTCTTCAGTGTCTAATTTCCGCCCTGACACTAGGGGGTGGTGGTGGTTGCTTTTTTAGGCTCACTTGTTCAGTCCTGCTGCAGGGAGGGAGGAACACTGCAAAAAAATAACACTGGCGTGTGTGGGGATTGCTCACAGTGACTTGGCCACATTGGGTTTGCCCCCGCTCAGGGTGCGTGTGCTTTCCCGGTCTACACTGCTCAGGCTTTAGGTTGCTCTGTCGGGAACTGTCTGAGGCGGGCCCTGGGTTGCGTGCACTTCCCAGGTCTAAGCTGCTCAGGTTCAGGTACTCAGGTACTCCTCAAAGGCACAGAATCGGTTGGGCCTGCGTTTTGTGCCCTTCCCAGGTCCGAGCAGCTCAGGTGACCAGGTGTTTGGCGAGCGTGGATGCTGTGACTTATCGCCTCCCCGTCCCTGCCGCTCGGTTTTCTGGGTGTACAACTGGTGCACCTTCTCAGGTGGATGTCGACCATCCAGAATCCCAAGAAGTCTTGGTTAGCAATGAAGCCTGTTTGCAATTTGGTTGATGATGCCTCTCTGAGGCCACGATTGCCCCCTTCTGGCTGTGGCTGCCCTTGCCTGCCTGTCTCCAGCGGGGGATGAGCTGGTCTGCAGCCGGCTAGCCCTGCTCAGTCCTTTGTTCTGTGAACAGGCATGGCGGTGTCTTAGGTTAGGGCTTTTTGCAGGGTAGCTATCCCACAGTCTGGTTTGTTATCTCAAGTCAGTTCCCTCAGCTTGGCCTTGGGGCATTCAGGCCCAGTCCTTACTCTAAGCAAAGCAGCACTCACTTGCTAGTGGCTGATGCAGGCATCTGCACTGCTTCTCTGCCGGGAGTTGCCTTAGGCACGTAATCTGTGGGTTTTAATTATTTATTTATTTTTCCTCTCGGTTATGTTGCCCTCTGAGGTTCCAAGACTCGCCACAGAGTCACCAGTGAGAGTGTTTCCTGGTGTTTGGAAACTTCTTTCTTTTTTAAGACTCCCTTCCTGGGACAGATCTCCATCCCTACCTCTTTTGTCTCTCTTTTTATCTTTTATATTTTTTCCTACCTCCTTTCGAAGACAATGGGCTGCTTCTCTGGGTGCCTGATGTCATCTTCTGGCATTCAGAAGTTGTTTTGTGGAATTTACTCAGTGTTCAAATGTTCTTTTGATGAATTTCTGGGGGAGAAAGTGGTCTCCCTGTCCTATTCCTCTGCCATCTTAGGACAGCCTCCTAAAAATGGTAAATTTTAAAGGTCATATTTTCATGTCTGACCAGGTCACTGACTTATTTAAATCTTGATACTTGTGTATACCAAATGAAATTGGGAGAAACAGAAGCATCATTGAAAGTAAGCCACTTTTCAGTAAGGATATTCTGACATTTCCCTTCCCTGCTGCAGGTTTCTTAGCCTAGAGAAGGTGAAAACAAGACTTTCTCACATTTTAAGTAGACTTAAAGTGAAAGAGAAATTAACCTTGTGGTATTAGGCTACTCTTATAGTTTTTACTATCTGAGAGTGACTAGAAATGCTCTGGAGTCTTCCAAAATTATAATAGGGTCAAGGAAGAATTCAACAGAGCAGGTTTCAAGGGACAATGGTGAAAAAGAAAAAACGTATTCTCTACTTGTACTCTACTGGGTTCAATCTGTTAAACTGTCAATAAGAAGAATAAAAAGAAAGTAAATTATTTTTACCTCTCCACAGGAGGGTAGTATTTCAAAAGGCAAAGTCCTTCCCAGAATCAAAGTAGAGTTTGGGGTTGGATGAAATGGGAGTGGGGGTGGAGGGTGAATGATTCAATTGGCTGACACACAGAGGTCTGTACCTTTTTACTGAGATCAAAGTGGGTAGCAAGTGTTACTATAGCCCAGAAAAGCCTCTTTCAGGAGGGAATCTTTCAAGGACAACTAAAATCAGTGACTGCAGCCACCAAATGACAAGAAGAAAAGATGCTCCAGAAACTCTTGGTGTTGGTCTTTTGGATTCAACTGGCATGTGAGTTTGAGAAGTTACTGATTACATGAACAGAAAATCCTCAGCAGATGAAAAATAACCTTGAAGACAGGTTATTTTATGGTAAAGAGTGAAAGGAAATATTAGGAAGGAAAGAAGAAAGGGAGAGAGCAAGAGAGGAAAAAGGGAGAAAATAATCATTTAGGGTTGGCAAGGAGGCCCTAATTCCCTTCTCTGATGCATTCTGTTTTGTTTCTAAACAGGGAAGAGCACCCAGCAGCTGGAGCAGAATCCGCAGTTTCTGCGTATTCAGGAGGGAGGAAATGTCACCATGCACTGCAACTCCTCAGGCACCTTCACCTTCTTTCAGTGGTACAGACAGAAGCCCGAGCAAGGGCCTGTCCTCTTGATGACATTAACTAAACCTAAAGAAGTGAAGGAGCAGAAGAGAATAAGGGCTCAGTTTGGTGAGGCAAAAAAGGACAGCTCACTGCTCATCACTGCAGCCCAGCCTGGGGATGCGGGCACCTACCTCTGTGCAGGGGCACAGTGCTCCAGGGTCTCCTGCTGCCTGCACACATATGCTGCTGCAGGTCCCCAGGCACGCAGCTGCCTCAGTCCTCCAGCTCCACCTCACACATATTTTCTCATGGAAGAGAACCATTTCTGCTGCCTTTCCAGAACATTTCCCACATATGCTGGAGGACCAGATTCATCTGCTATAAGACAAGCTTCTGGAAATGAAACTCAGTACTCAAGTGAATGGGCTTCCCAGTGGCAAAGAATCTGCCTGCCAATGCAGGAGATGTAAGAGATGCAGGTTTGATACCTGGGTCTGGAGGATCCTCTAGAGTAGGAAATGGCAACCCACTCCAGTATTCTTGCCTGGAGAATCCCATGGACAGAGGATCCTGACAGGCTATAGTCCATGGGGTAGCAAAGAGTCAGGCACGACTGAGTACATGGGCATGCAAGCACTTAAGTGAGTAAAGATAAAGGTTTACAAAATATCATATACTAATGTGTATACGTGGAGTCTAGAAAGATGGTACTGAGAAAACTACATGAATTACAGCAAAGGAGACACAAACATAAAGAACAGACTTTGGGATTCAGTGGGAGAAGGAGAGGGTGGGATGATTTGAGAGAATAGCACTGAAACATATACATTGCCATATGTAAAACTGACAGCCAGTGGGAGTTTGATGTTTGACACAGGGACCCAAAGCTGATGCTCTGTAACAACCTGGAGGGATGAGGTGGGGAGGGAGGTGGGAGGGTGCTCAGCAGGGAGAGGACACATGTACGCCCATGACTATTTCATGTTGACGTATAGCAAAATCCATCATAATATTGTAAAGTAATTATCTTCCAATTAAAATAAATTAATTAACTTAAAAATATTTACAGTTTCTCAGGGTAGGCAGTAGAGGTGAGAAGAAAATCAATGTGGAAGATATCAGACATCAGATCAGATCAGATCAGATCAGTCGCTCAGTCGTGTCTGACTCTTTGCCACCCCATGAATCGCAGCACGCCAGGCATCCCTGCCATCACCAGCTCCCGGAGTTCACTGAGACTCACGTCCATCCAGTCAGTGATGCCATCCAGCCATCTCATCCTCTGTCATCCCCTTCTCCTCTTGCCCCCAATCCCTCCCAGCTCAGAGACTTTTCCAATGAGTCAGCTCTTCGCATGAGGTGGCCAAAGTACTGGAGTTTCAGCTTTAGCATCATTCCTTCCACAGAAATCCCAGGACTGATCTCCTTTAGAATGGACTGGTTGGATCTCCTTGCAGTCCAAGGGACTCTCAAGAGTCTTCTACAACACCACAGTTCAAAAGCATCAATTCTTCGGTGCTCAGCCTTCTTTACAGTCCAACTCTCAAATCCATACATGACCACAGGAAAAACCATAGCCTTGACTAGACAGATCTTTGTTGGCAAAGTAATGTCTTTGCTTTTGAATATGCTATCTAGGTTGGTCATAACTTTCCTTCCAAGGAGTAAGCATCTTTTAATGTCATGGCTGCAATCACCATCTGCAGTTATTTTGGAGCCCAGAAAAATAAATTCTGACACTGTTTCCACTGTTTCCCCATCTATTTCCCATGAAGTGATGGGACTGGATGCCATGATCTTCGTTTTGTGAATTCGTTTGTGAGCTTTAAGCCAACTTTTTCACTCTCCACTTTCACTTTCATCAAGAGGCTTTTGAGTTCCTCTTCACTTTCTGCCATAAGGGTGGTGTCATCTGCATAGCTGAGGTTATTGATATTTCTCCCAGCAATCTTGATTCCAGCTTGTGTTTCTTCCAGTCCAGCGTTTCTCATGATGTACTCTGCATATAAGTTAAATAAACAGGGTGACAATACACAGCCTTGACATACTCCTTTTCCTATTTGGAACCAGCCTGTTGTTCCATGTCCAGTTCTAACTGTTGCTTCCTGACCTGCATACAGATTTCTCAAGAGGCAGATCAGGTGGTCTGGTATTCCCATCTCTTTCAGAATTTTCCACAGTTTATTGTGATCCACACAGTCAAAGGCTTTGGCATAGTCAAGAAAGCAGAAATAGATGTTTTCTGGAACTCTCTTGCCTTTTCTATGATCCAGCGGATGTTGGCAATTTGATCTCTGGTTGCTCTGCCTTTTCTAAAACCAGCTTGAACATCTGGAAGTTCACAATTCACATATTGCTGAAGCCTGGCTTGAAGAATTTTGAGCATTACTTTACTAGTGTGTGAGATGAGTGCAATTGTGCGGTAGTTTGAGCATTCTTTGGCATTGCCTTTCTTTGGGATTGGAATGAAAACTGACCTTTTCCAGTCCTGTGGCCACTGCTGAGTTTTCCAAATTTGCTGGCATATTGAGTGCAGCACTTTCACAGCATCATCTTTCAGGATATGGAATAGCTCAACTGGAATTCCATCACCTCCACTAGCTTTGTCCATAGTGATGCTTTCTAAGGCCCACTTGACTTCACATTCTAGGATGTCTGGCTCTAGGTCAGTGATCACACCATCGTGATTATCTGGGTCATGAAGATCTTTTTTGTAAAGTTTTTTTGTGTATTCTTGCCATCTCTTCTTAATATCTTCTGCTTCTGTTAAGTCCATACCATTTCTGTCCTTTATCGAGCCCATCTTTGCATGAAATGTTCCTTTGTTATCTCTGATTTTCTTGAAGAGATCTCTGGTCTTTCCCATTCTGTTGTTTTCCTCTATTTCTTTGCATTGATCGCTGAAGAAGGCTTTCTTATCTCTTCTTGCTATTCTTTGGAACTCTCCATTCAGATGTTTATATCTTTCCTTTTCTCTTTTGCTTTTCACTTCTCTTCTTTTCACAGCTATTTGTAAGGCCTCCCCAGACAGCCATTTTGCTTTTTTGCATTTCTTTTCCATGGGGATGGTCTTCATCCCTGTCTCCTGTACAATGTCACGAACCTCATTCCATAGTTCATCAGGCACTCTATCTATCAGATCTAGGCCCTTAAATCTATTTCTCACTTCCACTGTATAATCATAAGGGATTTGATTTAGGTCATACCTGAATGGTCTAGTGGTTTTCCCTACTTTCTTCAATTTAAGTCTGAATATGGCAATAAGGAGTTCATGGTCTGAGCCACAGTCAGCTCCTGGTCTTGTTTTTGCTGACTGTATAGAGCTTCTCCATCTTTGGCTGCAAAGAATATAATCAATCTGATTTCAGTGTTGACCATCTGGTGATGTCCATGTATAGTCTTCTCTTGTGTTGTTGGAAGAGAGTGTTTGTTATGACCAATGCCTTTTCTTGGCAAAACTCTATTAGTCTTTGCCCTGCTTCATTCTGTATTCCAAGGCCAAATTTGCCTGTTACTCCAGGTGTTTCTTGACTTCCTACTTTTGCATTCCAGTCCCTTATAATGAAAAGGACATCTTTTTTGGGTGTTACTTCTAAAAGGTCTTGTATGTCTTCCTATAATCGTCCAGGCTCAGCTTCTTCAGAATTACTGTTTGGGGCATAGACTTGGATTACTGTGATATTGAATGGTTTGCCTTGGAAACAAACAGAGATCATTCTGTCATTTTTAAGATTGCATCCAAGTACTGTATTTTGGACTCTTTTGTTGACCATGATGGCTACTCCATTTCTTCTAAGGGATTCCTACCCGCATTAGTAGATATAATGGTCATCTGAGTTAAATTCACCCAATCCAGTCCATTTCAGTTCGCTGATTCCTAGAATGTTGACATTCACTCTTGCCATATCTTGTTTGACCACTTCCAATTTGCCTTGATTCATGGACCTGGCATTCCAGGTTCCTATGCAATATTGCTCTTTATTGTACCGGACCTTGCTTCTATCACCAGTCACATCCACAGCTGGGTATTCTTTTGCTTTGGCTCCATCCCTTCGTTCTTTCTGGAGTGATTTCTCCACTGATCTCTAGTAGCATATTGGGCACCTACTGACCTGGGAATTTTCTCTTTCAGTATCCTATCATTTTGCCTTTTCATACTGTTCATGGGGTTCTCAAGGCAAGAATACTGAAGTGGTTTGCCATTCCCTTCTCCAGTGGACCACATTCTGTCAGATCTCTCCACCATGACCTGCCCATCTTGGGTGGCCCCATGGGCATGGCTTAGTTTCATTGAGTTAGACAAGGCTGTGGTCCTAGTGTGATTAGATTGACTAGTTTTCTCTGAGTTTGGTTTCAGTGTGTCTGCCCTCTTATGCCCTCTTGCAACACCCACCATCTTACTCGGGTTTCTCTTACCTTCGGCGTGGGGTATCTCTTCACGGCTGCTCCAGCAAAAAGCAGCCATTGCTCCTTACCTTGGAGGTGGGTTATCTCCTCACCGCCACCCTTCCTGACCTTCAACGTGGGATAACTCCTCTAGGGCCTCCTGTGCCCACGCAGCCACATCTCCTTGGACGTGGGGTTGCTCCTCCTGGCTGCCGCCCCAGACATAGTACATCCCAAAGACCATGGCAAGGAATGGTTAGTACAAGGAGACAGAAATGAATGATTTTGCAGCTGTATGCAGTTGATGAAGCTTCTTCACTCCCAGTCTGCAAAACCAAAGTAAAAGGCAGAAGTGCAGAAAATTTAGAAGAAGAAAGTTCCTAGTTTTTGACAGAAAATGTCCCAAATGTACTCCAGTAATATCCAGCTGTGTTCCCAAAGCAACATTCCCACTAGATGGTCCTGAAACCACTTAAGCATTAACTGCAGTAGCCTGTATTTGCTCAGAATTTGCTTGGGGATTACGGTTTGCATAGCAGACATCAATAGCTTCAAGTTTTCAAGACCAGAAGAAACTAGAAGCTGACAGCGTCCTCCATCTGGCAAGTCCTCCACTGGCCCACTTTTATACCTGAAGCATTCCCAGTTGTTCTTAAAGCAAGATGATATAATACGAAGCAAATCACATAGGTTTTGAAGTCACAGTATCCCAGATTTAAACCTAGGTCTTTGAATCCTGTTTTTGCGATTTTCTAGTTCTGTGTCCTTGGGCAGTTATTCATCCTCATCTAAGCTTCCTAGTAAATACAGGTTAATAAGAACATCTATCTTGCTAAGTTGCTATGAATTAAATGAGATAACATTTTAAAAATGATATGAAGTCTCAAGTGCAATATGTACTCAATAAATGAACCTGTAAATAATATTGTTATTAATTCTTCTAAATAAATACTATCCCTACTGTGAAATTTTAACTGACTTCTCAAGGAGGAATAAGCTAACCTCTGCCAAATACTCTGAATTCTCATTTTAGTAGTCAGGGAGGCAGACACTGTGAGTTGCCTACTTAATCACCATTCTCTTCTGCTTCCTTCTTAACAGAGCTTTCGATTTTGATGTGCACAACTGTATCCCCAACTTAAAAAAAAAAAAAAACCACACATTTCACATCTTTTCTCACAATGAGGGGTCGCATATAGCATAGTTCTGACCAATGAGTCGTACTCAGAAACATGCTGAGGATTCTCTGTAATGTTTTTGCTCTTCTAGTACAGGCACCATAACTCCCTGTCCCCTTTCCAGTGATTTTCTTCCTGAAACATGGAAGTGATAACTCTACCATGAAGGAAAGCACAGTCATAAACTCCCTCCCTAATCCCATGCCTGATCACCTCTTAGATACCAGGTCAAATCCCTCCCCCAGATTTGTTTGTGTAGGAAAATTTTAATAAACAAGTTTTTGGTTGAATTTCTTTGCTACTTACCTGGCTTTGTGATTTTGTGTGCATGTGAAAGGATGATATGAATAAGTACTATATTTTTACAAAGGAGGGACCTGTATTTATGTTGATCATATGTATTTCTTGAAGAGTTAATGTTCCTATAAATCTTTATTAAGAAAAAAATTTATCTTCCATTTATTTTAAAATTTCTGTCAATCTCTTACACTCATGGAAGACTATGGAATTCAGCTTTGCATCCTAAGTCATAGACAATATCAATTTCCACATAAATATTAACAAATAATAACAGTAGTGTTACATTTTTCTCACTCTGAGTCCAAATATTACTTATTTTTTTATTGATTTATAGCTTCATATTACCCCAGAAACAAATGCCTTCATTTTGAAGATTGCAAGGGCAAATATAAATTAAAAATAAGAAAAATACATTTCAATTCTGCCTCATATAAAAAGGGAAAGGCTTCACTCCCTCCCTTTCCTTACAGTATTTATTTTAGAATATTTGTAATTATGAATTTTTTTCTATCACTTTGAGATGTATGTAAACCTTTTAAAATGCTAAATAAGCCTCTTGCCTGTTTTACAATCCAGAAATATTTGTCAAGCACCTGGGAGCCATCTCTTTGACATATACTCATCATGGAGGACACCCCCACCTCGAAGTGTCTGTGGAGGGCAGGAGCCTACCCTCAGCTGGCACCTTGCTCTAAGTTGTAAACTTTCCTCCTGTCAAAGAAATGAGCCATTTTTCCTTCAGGTAAAGGAAATCAGCAAGCACAAATGGCTACCCCTACCTTTATGACGAGGTAAAGGTAAGAAAGAACTCTTGACAAATGGTGCTGTCAAGTCCTGTTACCTGAAAACTAGTTATTATTTATCTTGAGAAATGCATAAAATGGGTTGTATTTATTTGGCTACATAAAGGGGTAAAAAAATTTTTATGTCTTTGCAAAATCTTTAACGGATAGACTAGGAAGAACACTATATTCTGGTTTAACATTTATTCAATAATAAAACTGTTTCCTTTCTTTTTTTACCCTTTTGGAGAGGTGTTCTGGATTGGCAGGGAATTTTGGTTTCATTTTCCCAAGAAGATGGCCCATGTCTTTCCTTAATCACTGCTATTACCTGTAAAAGTTGACATGATACTGTGAGAAGAGCACAGGATATCTGTGGCTCTGCCACTTACTGGCTGTGGGGCATTATATACCAATGTTGTGATCATCAATTTCCTCATAAGTACTTTGGAAGTAAATAAGTAGCACTTACTTTACAGTGCTATTATGAGGATTAACAGTGTTTTGTGATTGCCCAGCACAATGGATTAAAAAACTTAAAAGTTTGCAAGGCAGAATGACAGATCAATAAGATACATTAAAAACTCCATCTGGGTCCTGATATTCTGTGCAGCAAATGTGTAAAGAACACAGTTTCCACATTCAAGGAACTCATTCTTGTGATGATGGAGAGCCAGTGATTAGTTCTCATAGCCATTGATCTCCATGGGCCACAACTTAACAATCCACTCACCTACAACCTCCATTCAGAAAAGTAATTTTTAAGAACAACTTGGACACTCTCCATGCTCCTGAAGCAATCTGTGCCTTAGTAAAAACACACTGTGAAGCTGAAGGCCACAATCAAAACCCCTGGTTTGGGTATGGACTTCCCTGGTGGCTCAGATGGTAATGAATCTGCCTGCAGTGTGGGAGACCTGGGTTTGATATCTGAGTTGAGAAGTTCCCCTGAAGAATGGAATGGCAGCCCACTCCAGTATTGTTGCCTAGAGAATTCCATGGACAGAGGAACCAGGTGAGCTACAGTCCATAGGGCTGCAATACTACTGAGTGACTAACACACACACACACACACACACACACACACACACACACACTTCTATATATGAGGTGGTGTCAGTGCTAGGTTTTAGTCCAAATGGAGGCACTCTAAGTGTCTTTAGGCTTTCAGGATTAACTGTTGAAGGAAGAATGAAGATCTCTGAAACAGGAAGGAGACTAATAATTAGGGCCAGGGCAAAGGAGGGGGAGCAAGAGAATTTCTGGACAAGAAAATTGTTCATAATACACTTGGTCCTGCTTTCTATCACCAATTCTTATCTCCAAGTTTCAAAATGAATCTTGAAATTAAAACAAGACAATTTTTTTCATACTTCTGTAATTTTATAGTTTCATGAATACATATTTTTAAGTATCAGGGACCAATATGAGCTTTTATTAATTTGTCCAAAAGTTCTTTTCAACCTGATTGTTTTTCTTTTCCAAACCATACTGATACCTCATATAAGAAGAGAAATACAAAGATAAGAAAAATAAAAGCAAAGATATAAGCAAGTAAAGAAAAGGTAAATTATCTATGGAAAGAAGAGGGTGAAGACATAAGGAGTAAGAGAAAATGGCAGAAGAGTGTTTACACTGGAAGCCATTGTCTATATGAGTTTCTCACAGCAGCATTATTAACACTTGGGGCCAGGTGACTTTTTTGTGGGAAGGGGCTTCCCTTCCCATTGGAGGATTGGAAGATATTTAGCAGCATCCCAGGCCTCTACTCACTAGATGCTAGTAACACACTCTTCTTTCCCCAGTTGTGACAACCAAAATGTCTTCAAATACTCTCAAATGTCCCTTGGGGGACAACTGGTTGTAAACCAATGGTTTATATGTTAAATTTATAGAGTAGAAACTTATAAGAGATGATAGAAAGATAAATAACAAATGTACATTGATAAGGGATAGATGATAGATGGACAGACACAGTAGAGCTGGATATTTAATTCAGATATTTCATTATATATATATATAATATATATATATATATATACACTCATATGCTCATAATATATATATCCTCAAAGTTTCTGCTCTCTCAATTTAACATATGGATCATCTAACATTCACTTCTTCAGTCCATTTTGTGTGTAATATTTCACATTTTATATTATATATATATATATATATATATATATATACACACACACATACCAATATACATGCTTTTCTAACATATATATAGATGTGAAAAAGACTGAGGAACTAAATATTTTCCTTTCTCCTATTATGACTATTTTTTATTTCAAGTGGCTATTTTTCCTAGACTGTTACTGTGTCATTTGACAATACATTCAAAAAAAAGTAAAAACATGGAGTGTAAAAATGCAAATGAGTCATATGTATTTGCATTATTCATATATATTTGGATAATATATAATGTGCATGGTTTATGTATATATAGGTCATCACAACCCAAAAAACTCTAAGTAGGATCATATCTGATGTTTTAGCTTGGCCAATATCTCTTATCTATGGTTCTTTATAGATGAGAAACCATTTCTTTATTTTCCCTGTAAAGTATGGTCTCCCTATTCTTTACATGAATTATTCTATATATACTCAGAGTTTACAGAAATAGATTCCTAAACACTGAAAAGACAACCCTTCCATTATCCCCAACATAATAACAGACCCACACACACTCCCACAGACCACAGTGTGAAGAAGCACTAAGTCATAGATGGGTGGAGCTCCCACTACACAGCTGAGTGATGACACTTAGGGTTGGCTTCTGTTGAATCTCTCATGAAAACAATCAGACACACAGGAACAGAATCAGTCCCACAATCAAGATATCATGAAATCCAATATTTAAAGGAGGTTGACATCAAGGTGTGTCCCTGTAGCAAAAGAGTAAAGAATCATGAAGACACAAAGAAGAGTCTTGCTGAGTCTCCTATGGATACAGATTTGCTGTGAGTTAAGAACATTCCAGGGGGAACCTGAAGGAACATCAAGATCACACCTGAATTTGGAAAGGAAAAATGTGGGAGGGGATGATGGAGGAAGAGAGAGAACAGAAGTATCTTGGGCTGTGTCCACTGTGAGGATGGAAACAAGAGGAAAATGCCCTCCATTTGGAAACAGCCACAGTCATTGTTCAGGGACCCTCACCTGTGCCTATTTCTCTCTTTCTCAACAGGGCTCAGAGTGCAGATGAAGGTGGAGCAGAGTCCTGGGGTTTTGACCCTCCAAGAGGGCAGAAATTCTTCTCTGATATGCAATTATTCTACCTCCATAAGAGCGTGCAGTGGTTCCAACAAAATCCTGATGGACGCCTCATCTCCTTGTTTTATATAGCTTCAGGAATGCAGCAGAAAGGAAGACTGAAATCCACCATCAATAGTAAGGAGCGTTACAGTCAACTCTACATCAGAGACTCCCAGCCTGGGGACTCAGCCACCTACTTCTGTGCTGTGGAGACACAGTGCTCTGCAGACACCTGCAGCCTGTACACAAAACCATAGTAGAGGACTTAACCCAACCCCCTGAATGGGAGCAGATACCCAATATGATTAGAATTGAAATATCATTGTCTTGCATCTCCTGATTCCTGCAGAAAGCATTTCTATAGAACTACACTGCAGAGTAGGCACATAAGCAGGTCTTCTGGAGATCTTTATAACTAGGTAAAATCTATAGATTGATAAACACTTTCCTATCTGATTCTGTCTTTCTGGACAGAAGTGAGCAGCTGGCTCTGTGTAGAGTAGAACCCTTGATACCTCCATCTCTAAGGGCAAGAAAGCATCCGTCTCACCTTCTCTTCAGCATCTTTTTATAGCTTACACTGGTACAGACAGAACCCTGGGAAAAGCTCTACTTTCCTTTTTAAATACATTTAAATGGGGAATAAAAGGAGAAAAGGAATTCAAGAGCCACTATTAGTATGAAGGCTGGGCAGAATTTTCTACACACCACATCAGAAACTTAGCCACATCTCTGTGTTGTAGGGACACAGTGCTTCCCAGGCACCTGAAGTCTGAACCCAGGTGTGTGTGTGCAGTCCCCAAACCCACCACGAGATAGAGCTGTCTGAATGTTTTTATTCACACCTAACATGGTATTAAGAAGTGACTCTGGATAAATCAAAGTGATTTCACTTTCAAAAAAAAAAAAAAAAGGAAATGCTGATGAATATTCAAGCTAGTAATTATCTCTTTCATTTCCTAAATAGAACTATTCCTAACATCCTAGTCCCTAAGTCAGAGAATCAGTGACATAGTATTTCCAGTTAGCAAATCTTAAACCTAGTTATAAGGCCCTGTGTAAAAATGGGTATAATTTAACCTGAATGCTGTTTATTCATAACCCATATTATTCTCATGCATAAAGGGAAATCATAGAAAGTCAAACCTTAAAGTGTCAAAGAAAGACAATGCCATGCTCTGTAATCCTTCACTTTATTTTGTTTCAACTTCTTACAGTGCATTTAATCATTAATTTTGCTCATATTCAATGGTATTTACTTATATCCTTTGTATCATTATCCTTTTTGTTATGTTTTGGAAAACCATTGGAGAAAAGCTAATTTCTAGTCATGAGAATGCTATTTCATGTTGAGAAAATGAGTCACAATTTTTGTACCTCATTCAAGAATCCTCAGCTGAGGACGTATTTTCAACCCACTTATTCATGAGGTTTGTATATTCAATCATTCAACAGATATGCATTTAGTATCTGTCAGGTACTGGATATGGAGAAGGCAATGGCACCCCACTCCAGTACTCTTGCCTGAAAAATCCCATGGACGGAGGAGCCTGGTAGGCTGCAGTCCATGGAGGCACTAAGAGTCGGAAACGACTGAGCGACTTCACTTTCACTTTTCACTTTCATGCATTGGAGAAGGAAATGGCAACCCACTCCAGTGTTCTTCCTGAAGAATCCCAGGGATGGAGCAGCCTAGTGGGCTGCTGCTGTCTATGGGGTCGCACAGAGTCGGACACAACTGAAGCGACTTAGCAGCAGAAGCAGTAGCAGTAGCAGCAGGTACTGGATAAGGAGGTTTCAGTAAATAAAGAGTTCTTTGTTTTGTTGAATATGTAGCCCTTTGGCAAATAGATTTTTGTTATCATACAGTTCTTATAAAGTAAAAAAAAAAAAAAAAGATAAAATTTGGTATTATAGAGACAAATAGATGTCAGTCAGAGAGAGGTTCCAGGATTGTGTGATGCCTCAGTTTGAAGCCTAGTAGTTCAATAGGAGTTAATCAGGCTAAAGACAAAATAGGGTGGGAGAAAAGGGCTCCAATTTGAGGAAAACCATATACATGTGGAACCAGTCTATTGTTCCATGTCCAGTTCTAACTGTTGCTTCCTGACCTGCATACAGGTTTCTCAAGAAGCAGGTCAGGTGGTCTGGTATTCCCATCTCTTTCAGAATTTTCCACAGTTTATTGTGATCCACACAGTCAAAGGCTTTGGCATAGTCAATAAAGCAGAAATAGATGTTTTGCTGGAACTCTCTTGCTCTTTCCATGATCCAGCGGATGTTGGCAATTTGATCTCTGGTTCCTCTGCCTTTTCTAAAACCAGCTTGAACATCTGGAAGTTCATGGTTCACATATTGTTGAAGCCTGGCTTGGAGAATTTTGAGCATTACTTTACTAGCGTGTGAGATAAGTGCAATTGTGCGGTAGTTTGAGCATTCTTTGGCATTGCTTTTCTTTGGGATTGGAATGAAAACTGACCTTTTCCAGTCCTGTGGCCACTGCTGAGTTTTCCAAATTTGCTGGCTTATTGAGTGCAGCACCTTCACAGCATCATCTTTCAGGATTTGAAAGAACTCAACTGGAATTCCATCACCTCCACTAGCTTTTGTCATAGTGATGCTTTCTAAGGCCCACTTGACTTCGCATTCCAGGATGTCTGGCTCTGGGTCAGTGATCACACCATCGTGATTATCTGGGTCATGAAGATCTTACTTGGACAGTTCTTCTGTGTATTCTTGCCATCTCTTCTTAATATCTTATGCTTCTGTTAGGTCCATACTATTTCTGTCCTTTATCAAGCCCATCTTTGCATGAAATGTTCCCTTGGTATCTCTAATTTTCTTGAAGAGGTCTCTAGTCTTTCCCATTCTGTTGTTTTCCTCTATTTCTTTGCATTGATCGCTGAGGAAGGCTTTCTTATCTCTCTTTGCTATTCTTTGGAACTCTGCATTCAGATGTTTATATCTTTCCTTTTCTCCTTTGCTTTTGGCTTCTCTTCTTTTCACAGCTATTTGTAAGGCCTCCCCGGGCAGCCATTTTGCTTTTTTGCATTTCTTTTCCATGGGGATGGTCTTGATCCCTGTCTCCTGTACAATGTCATGAACCTCATTCCATAGTTCATCAGGCACTCTATCAGCTCTAGTCCCTTAAATCTATTTTTCACTTCCACTGTATAATCATAAGGGATTTGATTTAGGTCATACCTGAATGGTCTAGTAGTTTTCCCTACTTTCTTCAATTTAAGTCTGAATTTGACAATAAGGAGTTCATGATAAAGGCTGTATATTGTCACCCTACTTACTTAACTTCCATGCAGAGTACATCATGAGAAACGCTGGGCTGGAAGAAGCACAAGCTGGAATCAAGATTGCCAGGAGAAATATCAATAACCTCAGATATGCAGATGACACCACCCTTACGGCAGAAAGTGAAGAAAAACTCAAAAGCCTCTTGATGAAAGTGAAAGTGGAGAGTGAAAAAGTTGGCTTAAAGCTCAACATTCAGAAAATGAAGATCATGGCATCTGGTCCCATCACTTCATGGGAAATAGATGTGGAAACAGTGGAAACAGTGTCAGAATTTATTTTTTGGGTGGCTCCAAAATCACTGCAGATGGTCATTGCAGCCATGAAATTAAAATATGCTTACTCCTTGGAAGGAAAGTTATGACCAACTTAGATAGCATATTCAAAAGCAGAGACATTACTTTGCCAACAAAGGTCCGTCTAGTCAGGGCTTTTGTTTTTCCAGTGGTCATGTATGGATGTGAGAGTTGGACTTTGAAGAAGGCTGAGCACCGAAGAATTGATGCTTTTGAACTGTGGTGTTGGAGAAGACTCTTGAGAGTCCCTTGGACTGCAAGGAGTTCCACCAGTCCATTCTGAAGGAGATCAGCCCTGGGATTTCTTTGGAAGAAATGATGCTAAAGCTGAAACTCCAGTACTTTGGCCACCTCATGCAAAGAGTTGACTCATTGGAAAGACTCTGATGCTGGGAGGGATTAGGGGCAGGAGGAGAAGGGGACGACAGAGGATGAGATGGCTGGATGGCATCACTGACTCAATGGACAAGAGTCTGAGTGAACTCCTTGAGTTGGTGGTGGACAGGGAGGCTTGGCGTGCTGTGATTCATGGGGTCGCAAAGAGTCGGACATGACTGAATGACTGAACTGAACTGATATACATGTGGGAAGCAAGACAGATGATGCAAATTTAAGACCTAAAATATAATTTGCAAGTGATAAAACACTTCATGTTGTGAAGGACTTAAAATAAACAATACTAGTTCTTGAAATGAGCAGTCTTAATATTATGATGTGATACAGTAAAGGATATGAGGAGCAAAAGTTACTAAGCACACCCACATACTCAGGGTGTAGAGGTAGGAATAACTGCATTGAAGACCAGTGAAAAGAATCATAAATCAATTAATGATAAGAAAGAAATATTTGTTCTCTAGAGAACCTATTCTTTTTAAATGCATAGAACATTTTGAAATAAGCTGTGCAAAATATCATAAATACAATACATATGCATGAAACATTTTGATTACTGAATAAAAAATGACAGTTGCTTTTAAAACAGGAGAAATAGTGAAATAACTAAGACAGAAAGATAAATGCTTTATGATTTCACTTATATGTGAAATCTAAAAACCAGGACAAATGAACAAAGATAACAAAACAGAAACAGAGTCATAGATGAAGAGAAAAAACAGAGTGAAACAAGGCACAAAAAGGAGGAAAGAAAAAGGTGAGACAGATTAAGAGGCATAAACTTCCAGCAGCAAAATAAATGAGTCACTGATATGAATTGCATAGTGGAGGAAATATAGTCAACAGTTATGTATTATCTTAGTAGGGTGAAAGATGGTGACTAGACTTTTGTGTTGAGTATTTTGAAATTCTGAATCACTGTGTTGTTTAAAGGAACTAACATAGTATTGTAGGTCAATTATACTCACAAACAATCAAATTCATAAAAAAAAGATCAGATTGTGGTTACCAGGGGTAGGAGGCAGGGGGAGACGGAATTGGATGAAGGCAGTCAAAAGGTATGAAGTTTCAGTTATAACTAAGTACTATGAAGGTAATGCACAACATAATAGATATAATTAACACTGCTGTATTTATACAAAGAAGTTGAGAGTAAATCCCAAGAGTTCTCACCATAAGGAAAAACATCGTTTTGCATCTATTTAATTTTATATCTATATGGGATGATGTATGTTCACTAAACCTTCTGTGGTAATCATTTCATGATGTGTATGTCATTATGCTGTAGAGCTTAAACTTACACAGATCTGTATGTATTTTATCTCAAAAAATACATACATACATAAAATACATACATATCTCAATCTGTGTGTATTTTATCTCAATAAAACCAAAAGGAAAAAACAAAAGAGAGGAAATATGTTAAAAAAAAAAAAAAAAAGGTGCTATCTTAAGAGAACAAAAGATTTTCTGGCTATTCCAGTATAGCTGATATAGAATTATCTTCTAACTGTAAACCACTCCAAAACTGGGAAAACATACAAAACAACTGTTTCCAAGGAGTGCAGACAGTGAAAGTTTGCCATTTATAGGAGAAAGAAAGCCTGCAGAATGACTGCCACATTCACTAGCTATCTCCTAGGGGATTTTCTAACCTTCAGCACAAGGACCTGGAGCCCCGCAGAGTGGCACCTTGCTGTATGCAAGAAACAGAGATCAGAATTAGGGCTGGTAATATCACTGGAATTTGAGGGGAAAGGTGTTGGAGAGAAGTGAACTTCATAAAAAGGACCTTAAAATCTGTAGAGGGAGTTTTTTGAACCTACACAAGAGCTACACATGCACACAAAGAGAAAGAGAGAGACAGGAAAGCTAGCAGAAAACAGCTTTTGAGAGTCTAAAAACTCCATGAAGATTTCAGAGACTTCTTTGTGTTGGGAATACATAGGTGCTCTGGGTTTTCTAGAGTGAAGAATTTTGGTAAAAATGCCTTGCTCAATTGAATCACCAGAATAAAAATCGCAGACCAAAAGTAAGGGTTAAGTCCTGGTACAAAAATAAATAAATAAGGAATAAAAAATTTGCCCTAACAGATATTAAAGTAAACCTCAACAGACTTTAAGTGATAATTTAATAAAGTTAATATATTTTTGACAAAGACAAAATAATCAAGTTCTGCCTCTTGTTTTTTTCAACTTTTTGTTTTGTATTTTAGTTGATTAGCCATGTTGTGATAGTTTCAGTTGTACTGCAAAGTGACTCAGTTATATATATACCTATATCTATTCTCCCCTGGTGGCTCAGATGGTAGAGAATCCACCAGCCAATGTGGGAGACCTGGGTTCGATCTCTGGGTTGAGAAGATCCCCTAGAGGAAACTATGGCAACCCACTCCAGTATTCTTGCCTGGAGAATCCCCATTGAGAGAGGAGCCTGGCAGGCTACAGTTCATGGGGTCATAAAGTTTTGGACACAACTGAGTGACTAAGAACAGCACAGCACATTCTATTTCAAAATCTTTCCCCATTTAGGTTGTTATAATACATAATATTGAGCAGAGTTCTCTGTGCTATACAGTAGGTCCTTATTGACTATCCATTTTAAATATAGCAGTGTGTATATGTCAATCCCAAATTCCCTATTCTTTCCCCTCACCCTTCCCCTCTGGTAACATAGAAATACCATACTGACTGGAGTAAGTCAGACAGTGAAAGAGAATATATCCTATGATATCATGAATCTAAAGAGAAATTATATAAATGGACTTATTTACTAAACATAAACAGACTCACAGATTTAGAGAAGGAACTTATGGTTACTAGAGTTCTATTTCCATCTTAGAGCACACAATAAAAGAAATATTTCAGCATTTATTCTTACCTACAATCACTAATTGCCCAACTGATTTAATATTGAAATCACAATAGATTCTTCTTGCCTTTTACATTGGATTAAGCTATGGAGACATATTAGATGTGAATCAAGAGTGAACACAAAAAAGCGTGCTGCCTTTTTGGCATCTTCTAGTACCTTTCAATGTTATGGACTCGTTCTGTCTATAGACTTTACAGGATTATGTAATTTTTCCTCATTTGAGAATACGGAACATGTTAAATGATCCCATCTAAACTCTAAGAGAGGTAATTCAGTTCAGAGGTTGATTTAATACAGAGGATGAATTTTAGTGCTCTCATTTGAGTTTTAAAGAGAAGTGTCTAGAATTTACATCAGATCGAATTACCCTGTGATGCTTATTTTTATTTAATCAGAGTAAACATGGTACCTTTGAAGACCATGTATCATGCAATTACATTGATTCCAAACTCCACATGTTCTAAGTTTGAAATCATTACGTTAAATGGAACACAGTACCCTTATGTGTCACCCACGACACCAATTCTTCTTAGTATATTTAAATAAAGTGTTTGTCTAAACATATCAGTCAACAAAGTGCCTCTCATTTGATCTTGCATAATTGTCTATATTCTTGGTTATCAGTTATCATTTTTACTTACTTTCTCTCTAAACATATGTGCATGCAATAGATATATGGTTGGCCAAAAAGTTTGTAAGATCTTACAGAAAACCTTGAATGAAATTTTTGGCCCACCCAATAAAATTATGTGATCTCTGAAGTTTTTTTCTCTTAAAACTTTTCTGATTTAACATTTTTAATGAGTAAAGGGTTGCAAACTGGTCTTTAGGAAATATAGAAATGCATTTTCAGAAATTTTCTACATGTGAACTAAAGGGGGCAATACTTGCCTTCATAAACATGAGTAACTGGTTAAAAACAGGGCTGTTTACATGTGAAACAGAAGGCACCATGGAAGGAAATGAATAAAGTGGAGGAAGTGGCAGTCAGATTTATGTTTGCTTGGTCAGGAGAGAGGACAACCTGAGTCTTTGCAGGAGAAATGAGCAAGCTCTTGGGAGCATCACTGTTGATTCTGTGGCTCCAGTCTGACTGTGAGTTGTGGGAGGGAGGTTTAAATATAGTAGAAAAATGCCAAGAACAATGCAAGGCTGGGAGCTGAGACAATTGGGGACTTTAATTTCAATAGGTTTTTCTGGATCATAATGATTTTTTGTGGAAATGTTAAGAATAAAATTTGAAATCTGTTACTCTCTTTCCAAACAGGGGTGAAGAGTCAACAGAAAAACAGTGCTCAGGAGCAGGTTAAACAAAATCCTCCATCTCTGAGTGTGACAGAAGGAGGGATTTCTATTCTGAACTGTGACTATGATAATACTGTGCTTGATTATTTCCAGTGGTACAGAAAATACCCAATGAAAAGTCTGGCATTCCTGATATCAATAAGTTCTGTTTTGGAGAAAAATGAGGATGGAAGATTCACAGTCTTCCACAACAGAAGTGCCAAACACCTCTCTCTGCACATCTCAGCCTCCCAGCCTGGAGACTCAGCCCTGTACCTCTGTGCAGCCAGCACACGGTGTTCCCCAGGCACCTGCAGCCTGTACTCAAACGTGCTCTGGGGGCTCAGACTCAGAGGCACACAAACTTGCTTCCCTTTATGCACGGCAGCGTGAGAAGCTGTGCCTTAAAGTAGGTGAGACAGCTGCCCTTTCCCTTCTCCAGGGGATCTTCCAACCTAGGAATTGAACCAGGGTCTTCTGCACTGCAGGCAGATTCTTTACCAATTGAGCTATCAGGGAAGCCCAGCTGAACCATTAGATGGCAAAGTACTACATTCCATGGGTCTTCTTCCTACAAAGAAGACCAATAGGTGGCAAGTCCTACATTCCATGGGTTCCAGGGTTTCCAGGAATATAGCCTTTTTACTTTCAGAGAGAGGCTGCTGGGTCAGCTAAGCTCCAGTCACTGATGATGTTTTGTTGCCACTTGCTCCTGGAATGAGGTACCCTGTTTCCCCTGTATTTCAGAGAAAAGAGGTGTTCAGGATGGGGAATCAGATCCCACTGCAAGTTTTATAGTGAATGCTGGTGTGCTTTTGAATATCACAGCCATGTGCTTCAGTTTTATATAAAGTGAATAATATAATACATTATTATTTTTCTGGCTAAATGTGCCTTTCCATTTAATGCATTTGAGGTTGTGCATGCTGTAAATCACATTCATTTACTTGTTTCCTAATTTATAAGTACTTCTAGGCAATGCTTTAGCAAATCACTTACTGTGTACTCCTTCCCAGGACAACATTCAACTATTTGACACATTGTCATTGGTAAAAGACACTGTCCTATTGTTGTTCAGTCACTCAGTTGTGTCCAGCTCTTTGAGACCCCATGGACTACAGCACACCAGGCTTCCTTGTGTTTCACTATCTCCAAGAGTTTGCTCAAACTCGTGTCCATCAAGTCAGTAATGCCATCCAACTATCTCATCCTCTGTTGCCCCTTTCTCCTTCTGCTCTCAATCTTTCCTAGCATCAGGGTTTTTTTCAAAGAGTCAACTCTTCACATCAGGTGGCCAAGTACTGGAGTTTCAACTTCAGCATCAGTCCTTCCAATGAATATTCAGGACTGATTTCCTTTAGGTGGACTGGTTGGATCTCCTTGCAGTCCAAGGGACTCTCAAGAGTCTTCTCCAACACCACAGTTCAAAAGCATCAGTTCTTTGGCGCTCAGCTTTCTTCACAGTCCAACTCTCACATCCATACATGACCACTGGAAAAACCATAGCTTTGACTAGACAGACCTTTTTTGGCAAACTGATGTCTCTGCTTTTTATTATGCTATCTACATTCATCATGGCTTTCCTTTCAAGGAGCAAGAGTCTTTTAATTTTAAGGCTGTACTCACTGTCTGCAGTGATTTTGGAGCCCAAGGAAATAAAATCTGTCACTGTTTCCACTTTTCCCCTTCTATTTGCTATGAAGTGATGGGACCAGATGCCATGATCTTAGTTTTTTGAAAGCTGAGTTTTAAGTCAGATTTTTCACTCTCCTTTTTCACCCTCATCAAGAGGCTCTTTTGTTTCTCTTCACTTTCTGCCATTAGAGTGGTATCATCATTTAGCTTTAGTGGGAGTTAATCAGGTTGAAAGAAAGCCCAGGTAGGAAAAGTGATCTTACAAGTAGGAATAGTACACACAGGGCAATAGAGATTATAGTGAATTTCAGGACTGAAAGTCAAGGTTATGTATGAATAAAATCACACAAATACAAAATTTTCAAACCAACACTGCAAAGTAACCATAGTCTCAATTTTACAAATGAGCAAACATAATCTTCATGAAGTTACCAAAAGTATTCTCTATTTACTTGATATTCTAATAATTTATTCATTTGGCATGTGGTGTGTCCTAGATCCAAATACGTATTGTGTCAGCACTCAGGAAGCATGTAATATTGGAAAGTCCATTACAAAACAATGCAATCAAAACTACCACAAGGGAAAAGTAAAATATGGTCACCAACAGAGGCATCCAAGTTGGAAAAAGAGTATAAGGGAACACTACCTAAGATAAGTGGTGTCTATGTCAAGACTTTTAAAAGAATTCATCAAAGATGGAGTCAGGTAAAGAGTATTACAGAAAAAGAGAAACGGAATGTGCAAAGGTAAAGTCAAGATTTTGTTTTAACTCAAAATGGCTGAAACACACAACTCCAAACAGGCAACAATAAATATAAAACTAAAGCAATAAGCAGAAGCCACCTTGTGAAAATAATTATGAGCCATTATGAGATGCTGTATATTATTGGAAGGCATTGAGAAGCACTGTAAGGGATTGGCACAAACAAGTGTTACACTGAAATGTTAGTATCTGAAATATGATTTTTGTATATGCATATGTACTTATATATATGTAAGTGTGTATATATACATATAAACAGTGTATATATATATATAAACAGTATATATATATATATACACACACACACACACACACACTAATATTTACCTTGATTTTTCTTTTACTGTTAATCTTGGAGTAATTCTCTAACATTGGGTATTGATAGACCTAAACTTATAGAAAAAAAAAAAGACACATCTTGGATGTAAACTTATTCAAGAAAATTCAAAATTCACTTTTCAATGAGCATTTCTCAGTCTGACCACAGGGAGCACTGCTTTCAAGGACTCTAGACAGAGGCATACAGTTCCCTGTGAGCTGTGGAAGTGTTGTAAATCTCTCTGATTGGTTATCCCCAACAAAAAAGTCAATATCCTAGCACCACCATACCATGTTGAACACCTCCTACAGCCTTATTTAGAGAACCTAGGCTCACTTGAAATGACCACCTTTGTTTAATAATAAAAATATTACCTACACTTTACTGAACACTTAGCATGTTCTAGGAACTTCCTGCAGGAAATCTCACTTAATCCTTGCCTGATGGGAAGGGTGAAACTCTTGAGAGATTATTCTTCCCCACTCCCATCCTTCCTATTATACAGAAGGTAGAGTGAGGCTAAGATACTTGTCCAAAGTCAGAGTTAGTAAATGGAGGATCTGGGATTTAATTTAAGGGATTACATTTAACCACAGTCATCTATTACCTCTGAGGGTAGATGTAACAGTGATACCCAGGCCTCCACAGTCTGTGCCCGACCCTGAACCTGGACCACAGATGCTCTCCAGATAGGACTTCTGTGGGGTACTGACAAGAAGGGTCATTCAGGAAGTAAGAGACACCTGAGGGCAACTTAGTTGCTTCAATATGAAATACAAAAGGAGGCTTTGCTCTTAAGATCATATCTAGTTTAACATTATTTTCTTGGTCATTATATAATTTCTGGTTAGATAATTATGTAACTGCATAGTAGGTATTATATATTGAAAAGAGAACCACACAAGTTTCAGTTTAAAAAAACCAAAGTGAATCACCGTATGACTGAACTACACATGTGAACTATATTGTTGTCCGTAAATGAAATGGAACATCTCTTTCTTCTGCTAGATATCCACAGCTTCTCATTATTAAAAAAAAAAAAAAAAACTAAGCAATAGTGTACAGAGGTTCAGGATTTTTACTTTTAGTGGGGCAGTATGACAGGCCGAAGGTAAGTAAAGACAAAAAATAATTTCTCCTCATCTCACAGATGTCTAGTGACCTGGAATCATAGTAAATAATCTGTCATCATAGAAGTGATCTTCTGTTATAACTGAGCCCAGGACAAATAACATTGAATAGAATGGAAATTTTCCTTTGTCCTAGTGAAATAGTTACCTAGATCACCATCAGAAGTCTAAGATAATCTGAAAAGGGAGCAGACCTTAAAGGGAGGTGTTTAAAAACATGATTTAAGAAAGAAAGGGATGGCAGTAAAGAATACCTGGGTTGTGAAATTTCTACCTTGAAATTCTGTGTGTAATAATATATAACTAACCCTTACAAGGACACAAAACCATATCTGCAGTTTAATTTAAAATATGCTTTCTTCAGCTGAGAAGAAAAACACAGACATTGTATTTTTAAATGTCAATCTAAATTCAAGGATACATTTACATGGCCCCCAAATTTCTGGAGAATATATGAACAACTTTTTCAGGAGGAAGGAGACTATTTTAAATGCATTTGGTGGTTCAACTTATTCTATGCAAGGATGCACAGGATATGATCTGTCAGTTCATCCTACCAACCAAACCAATGTCTGCTCTGAAAGAGCTGTACCACTCATGGCCAACAATTCTAGGTGGAGCTTTACACAAAGCCAAATAAGACTGAGCAGGCTCAGAGCAGGAGATGACTTCTTAAAACACAGGTGCCAACATGACGCTTGTCAGCATATGATGGGCATGATGGCTTCTGACTTCATTGGTAGGAAGAGTTGCTAATAGGGAGGCTGAGGACAGTGTTGGATTGTGGGGAGACAGTGGGAAGGAGCAGAGAGGGTGAACAGTGGCCAAACGTAACAAATACTCAGGAAAATAAGAGGGAAGGAGAAAGAAATCCATAATTGACTCCCTTAGTCTTGACTGAAGATTTAATCCCTGCCCTTTAAGGTTTTGGCCAGTTCCTTATCTGTCAGCACCAAGGATCAAGCTTTTTATTTCTTTTCTTTACAGGATCCAGATTGTCCCAGATCATTCAGTTCTAACCAACAATAGTTAGTCAGGAGAGCAAGACTGAGGAACTGGACTGTTCCTATGACACTAGGCTTGTATGTTTTGTACTGTATTGTACAAAAGTTCTCCATGTGAGGAGATGACTTCCCCCAAACTCAGCACACAGTGCAGAAGCCGATGCAACAGAGGGCCAAAATTTTGTGAAATTCCAGAAAGCTACAAAAATGATCAGGCTTATCATATTATCATCACAACTAGAAGATTCTGCAGTATACTTCTGCTGTCTTAGAGAAATGACTACAAAAAAAAAAAAAAACATGATAGAAGAACTTTACAGAAAAACTCATAACTCAGCTGAAGCAATTGCCTGTTCCCATATTTGCAGAGAAGACATACAAATCTTACCCAATTTTTTAAGAAGCTGGTGGTTACAGGGAGTAAAATAAGATTTAGAAAGGAAGTTATTGAATTCATTCTAGAAAGAACTTCACAGCTGGCTCAGAGATGATACTGCATGCCATACAGAAGCAACATATGAAGGATAGTGTTTAGAAATTATACATGACTCTTGTAGTTTTTACACCTGCTCAACTCAACCTTTTTGAGGAAGATAGTCCCTTCCTGGAATCCTGGATAGGGTCCTGGACCCAATTTCCACATGTGCATGGGTGGGGAGTTTACCACACAACACCAAGCACTTTGGACACCAGTTGCATCCTTCTACTCAACTCTACCTGGAAAGATTTGCCATCCTCTCCCTCCATCTTCTACCTGGAAATAATATCATCTCCCAAAGGTTAGGGCTCAGTACTACCAGACAGCCTCTTCCATCTCATCCCTCACTGAAACTAGAGGTTCAGATAATTTACTCTGGGACTTCCCCGGTAGTGCTAGTGGTAAAGAATGTGCCTGCCAAAGAAGGAGACACAAGAGATGCTAGTTCAATCCCTAGGATGGAAGATCCCCTGGAGTAACAAATGACAGTCCACTCCAGTATTCTTGCCTGGAAAGTCCCATTGACAGAGAAGCCTGGCAGGCTACAGTCCACTGAGCTGCAAAGAGTCAGACATGACTGAGCAACTGAACACAATAACTTACTCCATCTCAGGGAGCCAAACACAAGTCTAGTTTATTATCTATACTTTTCTACATGACTACCTATAGACCAGACATTCCCGTGACCCCATTCTCAGTTTCAATGAATTTGGTAGAGCAGCTCACAGAACTCAGAGAAACATTTTACTCACTAGTATGCTGTGCATGCTAACTCGCTTCAGTAGTATCCAACTCTTTGTGACCTTATGGACTGTAGCCTGCCAGGCTCCTCTGACCATGGGATTCTTCCAGGCAAGCATACTGGAGTGGGTTATCATGCCCTCCTCCAGGGGATCTTCCCAACCAGGGATTGAACCTGCATCTCTTCTGTCTACTGCATTGGCAGGTGTGTTCTTTACCACTAGCACCACCTGGGAAGCCCTTTACTCACTAGATCACTGGTTTATTATAAAAGGATATAAGTCAGGAACAGCCAGATGGAGAGATGCTTAGGACGAGGTATGTAGAACCTCCAAGCCCTCTTCAGGTGACCTCTCCCAGCACCTCTATGAGTTCACCAACCCGGAACCTCTCCAAACCCAGTGTTTTGAGTTTTAGGGAGGCTTCTTTACATCACCATGATTGATTTACATCACCATGATTGATTTACATCACCATGACTGATTTACATCACAGGCCATTGTGGATGAATTCAACCTCCAGCCCCTCCCCTCTCCCCTGTGTGGTCAGGAGGAGAAAGTTTCAACCATCCAATCAGTTGGTTGATAGTGAATAGTTTTTAATGCAAATTATTATTTGATTTTTGAATAGATAACAAATACATGTGGTATAAAACTTAAAAAAGTATTTAAAGGATATATGTAGTACATGTAGTGTATATAAGAAAGTAACACCCTCTCTCACCTGCATCCCCACTGTCCTCAGTATCCTAGTAAAAATACTATTAAAACTAAAATTTTCCTTAAGTTATTTGTATTTTAGTTGTTGAGTTGTAAGTATTCTTTATATATTCTGAATACTCAGCCCTTAACAAATATGATTTGTAAATAGGTACTCCCATTCCATGGGTTGCCTTTTTCAGTTTCCTGATAGTATCTTTTGAAACAGAAGCTATTTAATTATGATGAAGCCTGATTTATCTATTTTTCTTTACTTGTGCTTTGATTGCATACCTTAAGAACCATTTCCTAATCCAAAGTCACAAAGATTTACATCAATGATTTCATCTAAGAGTTCCATAGTTTGAATTTTTACATTGAGGTCATTGATCCATTTCAGACTAATTCTTCAATATGGTGGAAGGTAGAAAGATACAACTTCTTTCCTTTGTACATGAGACATTTGGAGTCCCTCACCAAAAGAAAACTGAGTAGATATAGGAAATAAAGTGGACATTAAAATGGGAATTGTAGCTAGGAATACAGAGCAGCACTTCAGAATGATTAAGTGCACAATTGACGTGGAAGATAGAATAATCCTATTTTGTATGCACTGAATAATATATCTTCAAAATATATCCAACATAAATCAGTAGAGTTAATCAGCAGAATTAAACTAGTAGACTTTGTTGATTTAAAAATAGTCACTAAGAAAATATACAACTCTGCTGCCAGGCATTAACATCTATGTCAATAGAAACACAGAGAAAATATTCTCTATGTATACAATTACTAAATTGTATTCTTTACCTAATTTACATATATAGAAGACTGTACCCCAAAACAACAGAATACAGTTTATTTTCAAATGCACTTGTAATATTTATCAAAATTGTTCATACTCTGAATCTTAAAGCAAGGCTTAATCAATTTCAGAGAATTTAAATCATTCAGAACATGGTCTCTGATCACCGTGATATTAAATAAGAATTCAATAACAAAAAGATAATTAAACTTTATTCCTGTACTTGTCAGATAAAATAGCCAATTTTCAAAGATAGTCCTCCAGAGAAACATCAAGACAAAACAGTGGTTGGGGTGGGGTAGATGTTTCAGTCCCTGAATGGAATGCCCTCCTTATGAACATTACTTCCTGTTTGGGACAGAAACACCAAAAACCACAGGAACTCTGCACTCAGCTACCCAGAGAAGGACTAGTCTCTGCTACGATAAGAACGAGAGAAATTTAGAGACGAATGTCTGTCAAGCTCTGGCCTGGTCTACTGTGGGTGTTCATGGCAACCTTTGGCTTCAATATATGTGGCTGTAAACACAGGGCCTCAGTTTCCTTTTAGAGCTCAGTGGTGGCCCTGTGCAAGCTGTGACTGGCAGGGGGGTTAGAGCAAATAGAGGTGGAGAGATGAACAATTAGGTAACCCTTTTCTTGGTCCTTGTGTCACACCTCATGCAGCCCTCATGACTCCTAAGACGTTTCAGAGGACCAACTCTGTCTTCTTTTCCCATGGGATCCAGCATGGCTGACAAAGTAACCCAAGCTCAGAACAGAGTAGCAGCACAGGAAGAAGACCATGGACTGCATGTGTGAAACCACTTTGGGGAGGTATACTTTGTGCTGGTACAGAGAGCTTCCTGGTGGAGGGATGGAATTCCTCATTTATCAGGATGATAATAGAGCAAATGGAAGGAGGGATGGTCACTTTGGAATTTCATCGGGAAAAAAAATTCATCAGCCTCACCATCTCTTCCTTGCAACTGGCTGACTCAGCAAGAGATTTCTGTGTTCTCTTGGAATACCACAGTGATAGAAATGACAGTTCAGTTCAGTTCAGTCACTGTCCGACTCTTTGCGACTCCGTGAATTGCAGCATGCCAGACCTCCCTGTCCATCACCAACTCCCAGAGTTCACTCAGATTCACGTCCATCGAGTCAGTGATGCCATCCAGCCATCTCATTCTCTGTCGTCCCCTTCTCCTCCTGTCCCCAATCTCTCCCAGCATCAGAGTCTTTTCCAATAAGTCAGCTCTTCGCATGAGGTGGCCAAAGTACTGGAGTTTCAGCTTTAGCATCATTCCTTCCAAGAACACCCAGGACTAATCACCTTTAGAATGGACTGTTTGGATCTCCTTGCAGTCCAAGGGACTTGCAAGAGTCTTCTCCAACACCACAGTTCAAAAGCATCAATTCTTCGGCAGTCAGCCTTCTTCACAGTGCAACTCTCACATCCATACATGACCACAGGAAAAACATTGGCTTGACTAGATGGACCTTTGTTGGCAAAGTAATGTCTCTGCCTTTCACTATGCTATTTAGGTTGGTCATAACTTTTCTTCCAAGGAGTAAGTGTCTTTTAACTCTATGGCTGCAATCACCATCTGCAGTGATCCTGGAGCCCAAAAAATAAAGTCTGACACTGTTTCCACTGTTTCCCCATCTATTTCCCATGAAGTGATGGGACCAGATGCCATGATCTTCGTTTTCTGAATGTTGAGCTCTATGTCAACTTTTGCACTCTCCTCTTTCACTTTCGTCAAGAGGCTTTTTAGTTCCTGTTTACTTTCTGCCATAAGGGTGGTGTCATCTGCATAGCTGAGGTCATTGATATTTCTCCCGGCAGTCATGATTCCAGCTTGTGTTTCTTCCAGCCCAGCGTTTCTCATGATATACTCTGTATATAAGTTAAATAAGCAAGGTGACAATATACAGCCTTGACGTAATCCTTTTCCTATTTGGAACCAGTCTGTTGTTCCATGTCCAGTTCTTTTTTTTTTTTTTTCCACTGGGCCGCATAGGCCCCTAAACCTGCCGAGCTGGCCGAGGTGCGCCGGATGCGCGCCCCCTGCCATCCGAGGGCACCGCCGCATGTCCAGTTCTAACTGTTGCTTCCTGACCTGCATACAGATTTTGCAACAGGCAAGTCAGGTGGTCTGGATTTCCCATCTCTTTCAGAATTTTCCACAGTGTATTGTGATCCACAGAAACAAAGGCTTTGGCATCGTCAAAAAGTAGAAATACAGGTTTTTCTGGAACTATCTTGCTTTTTTGATGATCCAGTGGATGTTGGCAATTTGATCTCTGGTTCCCCTGCATTTTCTAAATCCAGCTTGAACATCTGGAAGTTCATGGTTCACGTACTGCTGAGGTCTGGCTTGGAGAATTTTGAGCATTACTTTACTAGCGTGTGAGATGAGTGCAATTGTGCGGTAGTTTGAGCATTCTTTGGCATTGCTTTTCTTTGGGATTGGAATGAAAACTGACCTTTTCCAGTCCTGTGGCCACTGCTGAGTTTTCCAAATTTGCTGGCATATTGAGTGCAGCACTTTCATAGCATCATCTTTCAGGATTTGAAATAGCTCAACTGGAATTCCATCACCTCCACTAGTTTTGTTCATAGTGATGCTTTCTAAGGCCCACTTGACTTCACATTCCAGGATGTCTGGCTCTTGGTGAGTGATCACACCATCATGATTGTCTTGGCCGTGAAGACCTTTTTGTATAGTTCTTCTGTGTATTCTTGCGACCTCTTCTTATTATATTCTGCTTCTGTTAGGTCCATACCATTTCTGTCCTTTATCGAGCCTATCTTTGCATGAAATATTCCCTTGGTATCTCTAATTTTCCTGAAGAGATTGCTAGTCTTTCCCATTCTGTTGTTTTCCTCTATTTCTTTGCATTGATCTCTGTGGAAGGCTTTATCTCTTCTTGCTATTCTTTGGAACTCTGCATTCAGATGCTTATATCTTTCCTTTTCTCCTTTGCTTTTCGCTTCTCTTCTTTTCACAGCTATTTGTAAGGCCTCTTCAGACAGACATTTTGCTTTTTTGCATTTCTTTTCCATGGGGATGGTCTTGATCCCTGTCTCCTGTACAATGTCACGAACCTCCATCCACAGTTCATCAGGCACTCTGTCTATCAGATCTAGGCCCTTAAATCTATTTCTCACTTCCACTGTATAATCATAAGGGATTTGATTTAGGTCATACCTGAATGATCTAGTGGTTTTCCCTACTTTCTTCAATTTAAGTCCGAATTTGGCAAGATGGAGTTCATGATCTGAGCCACAGTCAGCTCCGGGTCTTGTTTTTGCTGACTGTATAGAGCTTCTGCATCTTTGGCTGCAAAGAATATAATCAATCTGATTTTCGGTGTTGACCATCTGGTGATGTCCATGTGTAGAGTCTTCTCTTGTGGTGTTGGAAGAGGGTGTTTGCTATGACCAGTGGGTTCTCTTGTCAAAACTCTTTTAGCCTTTGCCCTGCTTCATTCCATATTCCAAGGCCAAATTTGCCTGTTACCCCAGGTGTTTCTTGACTTCCTACTTTTGCATTCCAGTCCCCTATAAGGAAAAGGATATCTTTTTTGGTGTTAGTTCTAAAAGGTCTTGTAGGTCTTCATATAACCGTTCAACTTCAGCCTTTTCAGCATTACTAGTTGGGGCATAGGCTTGGATCACCATGATATTAAATGGTTTGTCTTGGAAATGAACAGAGATCATTCTGTCATTTTTGAGATTGCACCCAATTACTGTATTTTGGACTCTTTTGTTGACCATGATGGCTACTTCATTTCTTCTAAGGGATTCCTGCCCACAGTAGTAGGTATAATGGTCATCTGAGTTAAATTCACCCATTCCAGTCCATTTTAGTTTGCTGATTCCTAGAATGTCGACGTTCACTCTTGCCATCTCCTGTTTGACTACTTCCAGTTTGCTTTGATTCATGGATCTAACATTCCAGGTTCCTATGCAATATTGCTCTTTACAGCATCGGACCTTGCTTCTATCACCAGTCATATCCACAACTGGGTATTGTTTTTGCTTTGGCTCCATCCCTTCATTCTTTCTGGAGTTATTTCTCCACTGATCTCCAGTAGCATATTGGGCACCTAATGACCTGGGGAGTTCCTCTTTCAGTTTCCTATCATTTTGCCTTTTCATATTGTTCATGGGGTTCTCAAGGCAAGAACACATCCAAGTCAGGGGCAGCGGCACAGAGTGACAGGCTGCCATGGCGAAGGAGCGGCCAAGAGGAGCTACCCCTGTCCGAGGCCAGGGGCAGCAGCCTGGAGGAGCTACCCCATGCCCGAGGTCAGGGGTGGTGGCCGAGAGGGGCAACCCCACATCCAAGGAGCAGTGGCTGTGCCAGCGCAGGAGGGCTGAGAGGAGCTACTCCACGTTCAAGGACAGGAGGGCGGTGGTGAGGAGATACCCCTCGTCCAAGGTAAGGAGCAGCAGCTACGCTTTGCTGGAGCAGCCGTGAAGAGATACCCTACGTCCAAGGTAAGAGAAACCCAAGTAAGACGGTATGTGTTGCAAGAGGGCATCAGAGGGCAGACGCACTGAAACCATAATCACAGAAAACTAGTCAATCTAATCATATGGACCACAGCCTTGTCTAACTCAATGAAACTAAGCCATACCGTGTGGGGCCACCCAAGATGGGCGGGTCATGGTGGAGAGGTCTGACAGAATGTGATCCACTGGAGAAGGGAATTGCAAACCACTTCAGTGTTCTTGCCTTGATAAATGACAGTAGAGATAAGCAAAAACCTTAGAGCTGTATTAAGGCAGCCACCTGCTTAGAGTCTTAGGAAAATCCCATGAACCACAGCCAGGAAGAAGGCAGACACTGTAGTAGCACAGTTTAGACGTTCTAGTGTAAATTTTCCTTGTATAAAACATGTTCCTTTTTAATTTCAGTGTTAGAAAGAACATTGTTCCCTGAGATTCCCAGCTATTATGTTTGTATCTTGGATTAATATAAATCCCAAAGTGATTTTCAAATTGTTCCTAAACAGCTACATTGAAGAAGCCACTAACTTCAGGAAAATTAGAAGCAATTCAATTCTTGAATTGCTGGATTTTCAGACCTGAAATTGTGGGGAAAACCATTCTCTCTTCCACTATCATGCTGATTTTAGTAATTCTTACTGTTACATAATGCATTTTATTACTTTGTATATTTTATAAAAACAAATTTTATAAATACATAGATATATGACATTAACATAATTCAAATAAATAACTATTTTTTGGAAAAATCTGAATCATTAAAAACAGCTTTGACTAAAACAAACTATGATCATTAGAGACTCAAAATACAGTTGAACTTTGAACAAACCTCATGGGTTTGAATGTGAGGGTCCATTCAAACAAGGACTATTTTCAAAAGTAAACACAACACTGCTACATGATTCTCAGTTTGTTGAGTTGCAGGTGCAAAACCTCAGATATGGAGGAATTGCATATAAGGAGAACCAAGTATAAGTTATATGCAGATTTTCAACTGTTGGCCCCCCAAACTCCTGCGTTGTTGGAGAGCCAACTATACTTCAACTCTTAACAAACACAGGCAGACAAAATCTGTTTACAACATCGAAGTCATAGTCCTTCAGATGTGGCTGAAGAATATCATGGAAGAAGAATATCCCTGAGGGCTAAGTCACAGAATGGCTTCTTGCTTAAAACACAATCAGAGTCTCATCAAAACAGACTAAGAAATGCCACAGGCAATGCCCCCTGGGGCCCCAGACTTGCTTGAGACCAACACTGTATGTCTTTCTTCTCCTTTCCAAGAGAACCTTGCATGATATAATCCAATGTCTATTCCATAATGGTGTATCTAATGTGTGGAGTTTACTTGTTTTCCTTTGTTTGTTTTCTGCTTATATGTTTCTTCATTGATTTTCTGACCCAGAAGAGCCTGAGGAAGACTATAGAATCTCAATCAGAGACTCTGCCTTTGCTCAGGAGTGACTTAACAGGGGTCCTAAGTTGTCTTCCTTGAAGAAGTACCTGTATCCTACATGGGGAGAAGACAGGAAATGAGTCCTCAGTTACAAGTGGGAAGGCTGACTATGGAATGCACAATGGCTGTTCATAAATACTGTACCCAGCTCCCGCTCCTCCAGCCATGCTGGAGAATTGTGTGTCTCCTGAAAATCGACATGGCCATAACATTTGCTTTGGCCAAGAAAGTATGAGTAGAAATGGCATGTGTCACCTCATGATAAAGGAATTTAACTCTCTAGATTACCTTTCAACCTCTGCTTTCTCAGACTGTGGTGACTACTGAATCCTGTATTGATACAATATTAATGGAGATTCAAATACCAAAATGTTAGTCTCACATATATTATAGCTGACCTGGAGAATCATCTTCATTCAAAATGGATGACATATGTGCAAACAACTCTTTCTTTGAGGCATTGATATTTTGGAGTTGATTATTACCACAGCATAACCTGTCTTAACTGGTGTACCAAACTTACTTAACAACAGAAAGAAGGAGGAAACATTGTACAGAGGCAGCTTAATTTTGACACTAAATCTTGAATGAAGAAAAAAATTTTAAAGGAATACGATATAGTCATTCAATGAACATAAGTTAAAACTTTTAAATGAAATACTAGCAAAAATAATTAGCATTTTATATAAAAGCATAATATATGACAGTCATGTTGGGTTTCATGTATGTTTAGTCAACATTTTAAAACAATCAAAGTAATAATCCCCATTAATAAAAATATCATCTCAACAGTTACACAAAAGTGCAATCAACAGGCACTCAAAATAAAGAAATGAATTCCCGACAAATTAGGATTGAAAAAAAACTTCTTCATTCTGGTAAAGTGTATATGCTACAAACATAAAGCAAATACCAAGCTTAATGGTGAAATATTAAGTGCTTTCTTTCATTGAAGCCAAGTAGTACTATTTCTATTAAAATGTGTACTTGGTCCTAGCCAGTTACAGAGAGGAAAGAAAAATAAATAAAGTTTTAATAATTAGAAATCAAGGACTATATGATAGTCACAAATATGATTGTGAGATAAGCAATCCAAAATAATCTACAAATATATTACATTATTAATGCAGTTGAGCAATATAAAATTTAAAATATATTTTATATTCAAGTAACTAGAAATAGAGATGAAATTTTGAAAAAAAGTTCTTAAAATAGCATAAGAATCAAAATCCTTAGAAATAAAATTTTAAAATATATTTATAAGACCACAGCACAGAAAATTACAAAACACAAAGAAATTAATTTCAGTTGTAAATAAATGGGAGGATATACTATGTTCATGAATTAAAAGATGCATGAAGCAAAAATGTCAAATTCTTTCACATTTCTTAAATAGATTCAACTCTCTGTATGTATGTAAAAATGAAAACCAGTTCTAAAATTTGTATATTTTAAAAGGCCAAGAATATTTAAAACACACTGAAATTTCAAAAGCAAGTAGGAGGACATCCTCTACCTTAAATATTCAGCCTATGAAGTTAAAACTGTGGAATAATTGAAAGAATAGACAACTAGATATAGACCATCAGCTCAAAGTATTTCATTTGCCTTTCACATATCTATCTTTCCCCTTCTTGCTGTCTGCATCAGGAGGCCGATCTGAGTGGACCACATCAATATGGCTCCTTTAAAATGAGTGCTTTTATAAAAGAGGCTCCAAAGAGACCCTTTGCCCCTTCTATTACATGAAGGGGGATAGCGAGAAGGCATCACCTGTGAGCCAGGAAGCATACCCTCACTAGACATCCAATCTGCCAGTGCCTTGCTCTTGTACCTCCAGCATTCAGAATTGTATGGAAAAAAATTTCTCTTGTTTTGAAGCTACTCAGTCCTTATTTGTTAAGGAAGTCCAAATGGATTAGGACAGAAACAGAGTAGGTGAGTGGTTGCCTAGATGGAGTTTCATGGGGAGAAATGGTGGGTGGCTGCTAATGGGTATAGGTTCCTTTCAGAGATCATGAAATATTCTAAAATTGAGTGTGGTTACAGTTGCACAACTCTATGAATATACTAAAAAAAAACATTGAACTATACAATTTAAATGGTGAATTATATGACATATAAGTTGTATCTCAAAGAAGTTTTTATATAAAAACAAATCAACACAAATTAAAAGTACCACAATACTTATAGTTCTCTGTGCTTGATCTGGATTGTCCATATCACCTGACCTCTGCAGTAATAAACACTAGATAAAAGGCTGTACTTGAACATGACTTTTATGTTATATAACTAGATGATATAATGACTTTTTTAAAATTTTTATATTTTATTTAACTTTACAATATTGTATTGGTTTTGCCATATATCAAAATGAATCTGCCATATAATGACTCTTATCTTTCACATTTCCTTCAGCAATCCCAGTATTTCTCTCATTTATATATTGACATCAACCTTAAAACACCATTGCTAGTTTATAACCTGGTGCGTAGTAGATGCACATTGAATGTAGATTAAATTAACAGTGACTATGACCACCATGCCATGGACTACCACATTCTCAAAACCAAGCTTTCCCTTTCCTGAATTTTTGAATTCTTCCATTTTTGGAGGATGGGGAGTAAGAACTGATGTGCCGTCTATCTGAATTTTGCCCATAGGTCTACTCTTGTGTTTATCTTCACTGCTGGATGAATAAAAGAAAGTCAAGTAAGGGAAATATTTGATTGATATTTCAGTTGTCCGAAATATAAAATTTCTAAAATTTTATTCTTTGCCAAGTGACTGAAAATGATTCAGTCTTTAGAGTACTATGTAGAAATTGCAGCCCTCCAGGCTCCTTTGTCCATGGAATTCTCCAGGCAAGAATATGGGAGTGGGAGGCCATTTCCCTCTTCCAGGTGATCATCCCAACCCAGGATTGAACACAGGTCTCCTACATTGCAGGCAGATTCTTTACCATCTGAGCCACCAGAGAAGCTGTATACTTTTTGTTCAGTTTGTTTTCCAGAAAATTAGAATCTTTGGTTTGGAATAATTAGAGTCACTCCATATAATTCTATATAACTTCTCCTAGTCTATATTAATTAATACATTCACTCAACAAATTATATTAAGTGTAAGCAAAACCTGTGCCAAATCCCATGCTAAACAATGAATAAACTGGCCTTTGGAAACCGCCCTCAAACATGGGAAGTTCAAGATAACAAGGGAAATAAAAGGCATTTGATTGAGGGATATTTAAAACTATTTCTATGAGAAATATGTCACAGAAATATAAAATTTATAAAATTTTATATGTCCTAAAATTCCCAAGTGACTGAAAATGATTCAGTCTTTAGAGTACTATGTTAGGAAACCTTGCCATTAGAGGGCCAGAGGGAGCACCTGTGAGATAGCTGTTCACAGAGTTGAAACACAAAGCTCGAAAGGCTGCTGATTCCAGGTTCCAAGGAAAGGAGTTCATATATGCAGTCACAAGAGGGGGCTGTTACTTCTGCAAACCAAAGCTCCATCCAGGGTAGCAGAGAAGTTATCATTGAGTTGTACAAAGAATTGACTCTTATCCCCTTTATCACCTGTACTTCAAAATTTCACATTGAGTGTGTGTGCAGTTTTAAGGACATGAGTAAGCCATTTTCCAAGTGCAGAGCAAAGAGCTGACCCTTCACAGGAAAAACAAAAGGTAGAGGTGATTAATAGTTTAATTTTAAATGGCCAAATATTTGTTGCTAGAGTGGAGTAATAAGCTTAGATATTGTAACAGAGAAGGATGAGTAATCTTAAATTTTATTCTATCCCATTTCTTTAATAATAGCCATTTTTGGGGATAACAGAAATAGCTTTATGGTTATTTTTGTCTCTCTTATAAGATGATTTCATTTCATTTCCCTTTCCAAATTTTATTTTCCCCTCTTTTCCTTTCTTCTTTTCTCCTACTATCCTCAATTCATTTCACCCCAAGTCATGAGCAACAAGACTAGTAACTATGCATTATAAAGGACCCAAGTGAAATAGGAATAAGTACCATATAAGTCATTGGTTCCTGGGCCAAGACCAGAGGAATTCATCAATGTTCATCTGAAATATGCTCACACAGACATAGACTATTTATGTTTGGACCTTGAAAATAATCTTAATGTAAACTTTCTGAATTATGGCTTAACATTGGGAAAATATTATTAGTTTCTTTTTAGATTTGTGTTTAGTCCTGGGCATGGGAATAGACCCAATCAAGAGACAGCTAACGCTTGGCTGAGGAACACAACTGAGCTGCCTGGTGTGGGGCTGTGCAAGTGGCTGCTGATTTGGCACTTGGGACCTCCTGCAACTTAAGCCTAGACACAGATCCTGAGCTCTGAGGCCTGGGACTTCAACTATGAGACTGGTGACAGAAATAACTCTTCTCCTAACTTTGGGTAAATGATCTGGGCCTAAGAAAGAATGACTTTCATGGCTAAAGACAAAGACAGATGTCTGCTGCTTTCACTTCTCCCACTGCTTTACCAAACTACAGGAAAGAATGTGCATCTCTGTGTTTCTGTGTGTCTGTGCTTTTGTCTAGAGACCCTGATCATCACTGTGAGAGACTATACATCCTTTACTCACAGAAGATCTCCTGAGTCTCAGTTTTCAGACTGTAAGGAGCCTGGGGCTTCAGTGAATCCAAGGGTCATGAAAGACAACAATTTATCTTTGGCTTTGTGGCTCTAAGTAGCTCAGTAATAAACACTAGTAATACTTATCTTGTCCAGTGCAACAAACATGAAAATTCTCAAGGACAGGGCAAAGCCAGAGATGGGAATTCTGGCAGTGTTTATGAACCTGCCCCTTAGGCATACCCTGATTTGACAATCCAGAGCTAATCGATTGTTTCTAAATCCCTCAGGTGTATTGGGAGATTCTAAGACCACACAGCCAAACTCAGTGGAGGGATCTGAAGAAGAACCTGTGCACTTGCCCTGTAATCACTCCACAATCAGTGGACCTGAGTACATATCTTGGTATTGACAGATTCCCCACCAGGTCCAGAGTACTTGATTCATGGTCTGAACAACAATGTGACAAATAGGATGGCCTCTCTGAACATCACCAAAGACAGAAAGTCCAGCACCTTGGTCCTGCCCTAGGTCACCCTGAGAGACACACACTGGGACAGACGGGGCTGCACCTGTGCAGTGTGTCCTTAGTGGGGAAGGAGCAGCACACACACTGGAATCAGACGGGGCCATACCTGTGCAGTGTATTCTTTGGAAGGAATGATGCTAAAGCTGAAACGCCAGTACTTTGGCCACCTCATGCAAAGAGTTGACTCATTGGAAAAGACCTTGATGCTGGGAAAGATTGAGGGCAGGAGGAGAAGGGGATGACAGAGAATGAGATAGTTGGATGGCATTACCAGCTTGATGGACATGAGTTTGAGCAAGCTCTGGGAGTTGGTGATGAACAGGGAGGACTGGTATGCTGCAGCCCATGGGATTCTCAAAGAGTTAGACATGACTGAACAAATGAACTGAACTGAAAGTGTCAAAGAAAGAGCAGATAAGGATCTGTAATCCTTCACTTATTTGTGTTTCAACTTCTTACAGTGCATTTAATTGTTAATTTTGTTCATATTCAATAGTATTTACTAATATCACTTATATCATTATCCTTTTTTATGTTTTGGAAGACCATTAGAAAAAAGCTAATTTCCAGTCAATAGTTTGCTATTTCCTCTTTAGAAAATGAGTCACCATCTTTGTACATCTTTCAGGAATCCTCAGCTGCAGACGTATTTTCCACCCACCATTACTCGCAGAGTTCGTATATTCAATCATTCAACAAATATGCATTTAATATCTGTTAGGTACTAGGTAAGGAGCTTCCAATAAATAATGAGTTCCTTCCTTTTTTGAATATGTAGTCCAGTGGGGAACCCATTTTTGTTATCATACAGTTCCAAATTAAGTGTTATAAATACAAATAGATATCAGTCAAAGATAGCTTCCTGAATTATGTGGAGTCTCAGCTTGAAAACTAATAGATTAATAGAAGTTAATCAGGCTAAAGGACAAAAAAGGGCTGGAGGGGGCAGGGGAAGTGCTCCAATTTGAGGAAAAGTATATGGATGTGTGAAACAAGGCAGATCATGGCTAATTTAAGACCTAAAATGTAATTTTCAAGTGATAAACACTGCATGGGTGACTCTTTATGTTGTGGGAGACTTAAAATAAAATATAATAGTTCTTGGAGTGAATAGTTTTAATATTACAATGTGATAAGGTGAAGGATATGGGGAACAAAATTCACTAAGCACATCTACATACTCAGGGTGTACAGACAGGTGGTAACTGCATTGAAAGCCATGAAAAAAAAAATCACAAAAATAATTAATGATAAGGAGTATTAGTTCTCTAGACACCCTATTCCTTTTAAATGCAGAGAACATTTTTAAATAAGCTGCACAAAATATCATAAATATGATACACATGCAAAATACATTTATTTGGCTGAAATAAAAATGACAGTTGCCTTTAAAAGTGAGGAAATAGTGAAATAAGCCAGACAGAGACAAATACTGTATGATTTCACTTACATGCAAACAACAGAGCAAATGAACAAATGAAACAAAACAGAAACAGTGTTATGGATGCAGAGAACAAATAGGCATTGCCAGAGGGATGGGAATGAGGAGGAGGAAGGGAGTAGATGAGGGAGATTAAGAGGCACAAACTTCCAGCAGCAAAATAAATGAGTCACAGATATGAAATGAATAGTGGAGGGAATATAATCAATTATTATGTATAATGTATTTGGATGGTGACTAGACTTGTGATCATTTTGTAATACTGAATCACAATGTTGTATAAAAGGAACTAGCTTAGCATTATAGATCAATTATATACTTCACAGACAAACAATCAAACTCGTAGAAAAAGAGATCTGATTTATAGTTAGTAGGGGCAGGGGCTGGAGGAAGAGCTAATTGGATGAAGGCAGTCAAAAGGTACAAAGTTCCAGCTATAAATAAATAAGTACTAGGAATGTAATACACAACATAAATATAATTAACACTGCTGTTTGTTATACATGAAAGTTAAGAGAGTAAATCCTATGAATTCTCATTATAAGGGAGAATGAGAGGGGAATTAAATTAATATTTTTTTAAATTTCATTTCTAATTTTTAGTTATTTGCATATAAAATATAATTTTTAATATTATATGACTAAACTGCTTTAGTAATGTGATCTATTTGTAGATTATTTTGCATTGTTTATATCACAAACATATTTGTGATATGATAGTCCTTGATTTCTAATTATGAAAGCTTTTGTTAATTTAATTTGGTAGCTATACAAGATAATGGATGTTCACTAAAATTATTCTGGCAATGGTTTCATGACATAAATCAAATCAGTATGTTGTACACCCTAAATTTATGCAAAGCAGTATGTAAATTCTTTCAATAAAACTAGAGGGAAAAAATAGAGGAAATGCATAAAAACATGCTATCTTAAGAGAAAAATCTACTTTTGGTTCTTATATATAGCTGATACTGGACTTATCTTCTAAGTGTAAACCACTCTAAAACTGGAAAAAGTATGAAACAACTGTTTCCAACAAGTGTAGACAGTGAAAGTTTATAGTTTGTAGGAGAAAGAAAACCTGCAGAACGACCCCCACATTCACAAGGCATCTCCTAGGGGGATCTTCTACCCTTCAGCACAAGGACCTGGAGCCCCAGCAGAGTGACAGCTTGCTGTTTGCAGGAAACAGAGGTCAGAGTTAGGGCTGGTAACATCCCTGGACTCTGAGGGAAAAGGTATTAGAGAGAAGTGAGCCTCATATAAAGGATCTTAAGATCTGCAGAGCGGATCTTCTGAACCTACACACAAGCTGCACGTGCACAGAGAGAGACATGGATAGAGCCAGCAGAAAGCAGCTTTTGAGGGTTGAAAAACTCCAAGGAGATTTCAGAGACTACACAGTACTGGGAAGACATAAGAGCTCTGGCCTTTCCAGAGTAAAGAATATTGGCAAACACTGAACCTTCAATGGAGTCACCAGAACAAGGACTGCAGGCTAGGGGTAAGGGCTAAATTCTAATATAAAAGAAAGCTGGGGAAAAAAACAAAAACTCTGCTCTAAAAGAGATTAAAGTAAGCCTCAACAGATTCTAAGGGATAATTTAACAAATCTAGCATTTTTTTAGAAGAAGACAAAATAATCCAGAGTTCTGTATATTATTACCTGCATCATAGAACATACAATAAAACAGCTATTCCGGGAATTATCCTTACCTGCAATCATTACTTGCCCAACTGATTTAGGAGTGAAAACACAGTAGTGCCTCCTTGACTCTTACATTGGATTAAGCTGTGAAGACAACCAGATGTGAAGCAAGACTGAAGACAAATATGCTACCTTTTTGGCATCTTCTGGTACCTTTCAACATTATTGCCTCATTCTTTCTATAGACTTTATAGGATTGTGTATTTTTTGTCATTTGAGAATATGGAACACATTAAATGATCTCGTCCAAATTCTAAGAGAGATAATTTAGTTCAGAGGGTGATTTAACAGACAGGGTAAATTTTATTGTGGTGGTTTGTGTTTTTAAGAGAGATGCCCAGAATTTACATCAGATTGAATTACCTTGTGGCATTTATTTAACCAGAACAAATACTGCACCTCTGAAGATCATGTAGAATGCAACTACTTTGAAGACGAAGATTTTAAACTGCCATTGTTATATATTTGTAACCATTGTATTAGATAGACCATCATATGCTTTTTGTCCCCCAAGACACCAAGTCTTCTTAGTATTTTAAATAAGGTGCCTGTCTAAATACACCAATTGGCAAAGTGCCACTCGTTTGACCTAACATAATTCTCTACATTGGAGAAGGAAATGGCAACCCGCTCCAGTATTCTTGCCTGGAAAATCCCATGGACAGAGGAGCCTGGAAAGTTATAGTCCATGGGATCGAAAAGAGTTGGACACAACTGAGTGACTTCACTTTCTTTCACTAATTCTCTATATTCTCAGTTATTTTCTACTTGTTTTCTCCCTCTGTCTATCTGTCTCTGTCTCTGTCTCTCTGTCTCTGTCTCTGTCTCTCTGTCTCTCTCTCTCTCTCTCTCTCTCTCTCTCTTTCTCTCTCTCTCTCTCTCTCTCTCTCTCTATATATATATATACCTCTTCCCTGGTGGCTCAGACAGAAAAAGCATCTGTCTACAATGCGGGAGACCAGGGTTCGATCCCTGGGTTGGGCAGATCCCCTGGAAAAGGAAATGACAACCCACTCCAGTACTTTTGCCTGGAAAATCCCATGGACGGAAAAGCCTGGTAGGCTATAAACCATGGGGTTGCAAAGAGTCGGACACGACTGAGTGATTTCACTTTCTTTCTTTCTATACATATATATGTATATATATATAATGCGATCTCCGAATACCTTTCTTTCTCTTACAAACTCTGATTTTAATGTTTTTTATAGGGAAGGGATTACAAATTGATCTTTAAGAAACACAGAAATGCATTTTTAGGAATTGTCTGCATGTGGGCGAAAGGGGGCAGTGCTTCCTTTCATAAACATAAGTAAATTTGGTTAAAAACATGGCTGTTCACATGTGAAGTCTCTGTGGAAGGAAATAAATGAAGTGGAGGAAGTGGCAGTCAGATTTATGTTTGCTTGGGCAGGAAAGAGGACGACCTAAGTCTTTGCAGGAGAAATGAGTAAACTCCTAGGAACATCGTTGTTGATTCTGTGGCTTCAGTCTGACTGTGAGTTGTGGGCAGGAAGTTTAAATATAGTAGAAAAACTCCAAGAATAACACAAGGCTGGGAGATGAGATAATTGGGGATTTTTATTTCAATATATCTTCTGGCTCATAATGGTTTTCTGTGGAAAGAATAAAATTTGAAATCTGTTACTCCATTTTCAAACAGGGGTGAAGAGTCAACAGAAGAATGGTGACCAGCAGAAGGTTAAGCAAAATCCTCCATCCCTGAGTGTGACAGAAGGAGGGATTTCTATTCTGAACTGTGACTATGATGACATTATGTTGAATTACTTCCATTGGTACAGAAACTACCCAGCGAAAAGTCCCACATTCCTGATATCAATAGGTTCCGTTTTGGAGAAAAATGAGGATGGAAGATTCACAGTCTTCCACAACAGAAGTGCCAAACACCTCTCTCTGCACATCTCCGCCTCCCAGCCTGGAGACTCAGCCCTGTACCTCTGTGCAGGCCATCACACGGTGCTCCCCAGGCACCTGCAGCCTGTACTCAAACGTGCTCTGGGGACTCAGACTCAGAGGCACACAGACTTGCTTCCCATTATACCTGGCAGTGTGAGAAGCTGTGCCTTAAAGTGAGTGAGGCAGCTGAGCTTCAAAGAGGACCAATAGGCGGCAAGTTCTACTAATGAGTTAAGAACATTCCATGGGCTCCAGGGTGTCCAGGAATCTAGCCATTTTCCTTTTTTACCTTCAGAGAGAGGCTGTGGGTCAGCTGAGCTCCAGTCACCAATGATGCTTTGTTCTGACTTGCTCCTGGAATGAGGTACCTTGTTACCCCTGTATTCCAGGGAAAAGTGTGTTCAGGATAGGGAACCAGGTCCCAGTGCAAGTTTCACCAGTGGATGCTGGTGTGCCTTTGAGTATCAGTAGCCATGTGCTTCAGTTTTGTATAAAATGGACAATATAATACATGATTATTGTTTCTGGGTAAGTGTGTGTGTTAATCACTCAATTGTGTCCGACTCTTTGCAACCCTGTGGACCATAGCCCACCAGGCTCCTCTGTCTGTGGGATTCTCCAGGCAGGAATACTGGAGTGGATTTCATGCCCTCTTCCAAGGGATCTTCCCAACCCAGGGATCAAAACTGTGTTTCTAATATGTCTCCTGCATTGGCAGGTGGATTCTTTGCCACTATCACCACCTGGGAAGCCCTTAGGTAAATGAACCCTTCCATGTAAAGCATTTGAGAATTTGTATATTGTAAATCACATTTACTTACTCTCTTCTTCACTTATAAGTGCTTCTGGGCAATGCCTCAGCAAATAATTTGCTGTGTACTCTTTCCCTGAATGACATTCAATATTTGACACATTGTCCACAAGTAAACGTTGGTGTCCTGTGGATCATAATAGTAAATACAAGCATCTCATGAAGTTTGTCAGCTGCACAGACCTTATTATTGGTAGCCATTCTTACTCTCTGCTGAGATGAATATAGGGCATTGAGCATTTAGGATGCAGTTCAATGTTGAGCAGGAAGAACCAGGCCAAGGTCATTCTAGGAGGACCATATGATCCATATGAATTTAGAGGATGTGGAAAACATCCCAAAGGTTTAGTAAATCAGAGGTCTTCAGTTCGTTGTCAGTTAATCAAAACCACAAGTAGTTTACAACTTCAAACTTATTGATCTACATGGTGAAAGTTTACCTACATGAAAATCTCCTTTCCTACAATTGAGTAGTAATGAAATGAGTCTGTTAGCTAATAAAAGATATCTTGACATTTTATATTCTAACTTCCACTGTCCATTTGTATGACCTTTCACTACCATCCCATCAGTAGATTGGTAGTGAAACAATTTTAATACAAATTATTCTTTGATTTTTGAGTATATAACAAATGCATATGGTATAAAATTTTTAATTATACAAAAGGGCATATACTGAATGTATCTATAGTGTATGAAAAAGGAAGCGAAAGTGTTAGTCACTCAGTCATATCTGACTCTTTTTGACCCCATGGACCACAGCCTGGGTTCGTGGGATTTCCCAGGCAAGAACACTGGAGTGGGTTGCCATTCCCTTCTTCAAGGGATCTTCCCAACCCAGGGATTGAATCCCACATTGCCAGTAGATTCTTTACCACCTGAATCACCAGGGAAGCCCATCTATTGTGTGTACAGGAAAGTAACATTACTTCTTACATGCATTCCCACTGTCCGCACAACCCTAGTAAAAAAATATGATTAAAATTAAAAATTTCCTTGAGTTATTTGTATTTTTATCTTGAGTTATATGTGTTCTTTATGTATTCTGATTTTACTCAGGCCTTAATAGACATGATCTGCAAATAGTTTTCCCCACTCTGTGGGTTGTCTTTCTCACTTTCTTGATACTGTTGTTTGAAACAGAACGTTTGCAATTTTGATGAAGCCTAATTTATCTACATTTTTAGTTACTTGTGCATTGCTGTAATATTTTAAAAACCATTGTTTAATTCAAAATCACAACAATTTACATCTATGATTTCTTCTAGGGGTTTGATAGTTTAAAATTTTATATAGAGGTCATTGATTCATTTCAGGTTAACTATTTAATATTGTAGGAGATAGAGATACAACTTCATTCTTTTGCATATGAGTAATGAAACATTTGATCTGGAGTCCCTAACCAATAGAAAGCTGAGTACTATGCTAATATCAGATAAAGTGGACATTAAAATGGAAATTGTTACTAAGAATACAGAACAGCACTTCAAAATGATTCAGTACACACTCTACCAGGAAGATAGAAACAATTCTATGTTTATGTGCATGCACGGAATAGCATAGCTTCAAACTACATCCAACATAAATCAGTAGAGTTAATCAGCAAGATTAAACGTGTAGAATTTATTGATTCGAAAATAATTAGTAAGCAAATATACAACCCCTGTGGCAGGACATTAACACACATCTCTCAATATTCCCTCAAGTAGAGAGAAAATATTCTCTTCTTATCAAAGACAATTACCTACTTTTTACCTAGTTTACATATATAGAATACTTTAAACCAAAACAACATAATACAGATTATTTTCAAATGCATGTGGAATATTTATCAAAGTTGACTCTACTCTGGATTTTCAAGCAAGGCTTAATTATTTCAAAAGATTTCAGTCATTCAGAATACAGTCTCTGATCACAATGGTATTAAGCAACAATTCAATAACAAAAAGATAATTAAACTTCATTCCTGTAACTTGCTAGTTACAATAGCCATTTTTAAAAGGTACTACTCCAGAAAACATCAAGGCAAAACAGTGTTTTGTGGTGGGATAGATGTTTCAGTCTCTGAAAAGACTGAATGGAAAGCCCTTATTATGAAAATTACTTCCTGTTTGCAGTAGAATCATCTAAAAGCCACAGGGACTCTGCACTCAGCCACTCAGAGAAGGGCTGGAGTAAGAACAAGAGCATTTCAACCAGAGAAGAATGTCTGTCATGTTCTGCCCTGGCCTGCTGTGGGTGTTCATGGCTACCTTTGGCTTCAGTACGTGTGGCCCTCAGCATGGGACCTCAGCTTCCTCTTAGAGCTGAGGGGTGGCCCTGTGCAAGCTGTGACTGGCAGGGGGGTTAGAGGGAAAAGAGGTGGGGAAATGAACAACTAGTGACCCTTTTCTTGTCCCTGTGTCGTAACTTAACCTAGCCCTCATGATCCCTGAGTCATTTCAGAGGACCAATCCTGTCTTCTCCTTTCCCCACAGGATCCAGTATGGCTGACAAAGTTACTGAAGCTCAGACTACAGTAACAGCGCGGGAAAGAGAAGCTGTGACCATAGGCTGCACGTATGAAACCTCTCGGACTTATTGTACTTTGTTCTGGTACAGACAGTTTCCCGGTGGAAGGATGGAATTCCTTATTCATCAGGATAGTAATAATGCAAATGCAAGGAGGGATCGCTACTCTGTAAACTTTCAAAAGGGAAAAAAAATCATCAGCCTCACCATCTCTTCCTTGTACCTGGCTGACTCAGCAAAGTATTTCTGTGTTCTCTGGGAAGATCACAGTGATAGAAATGATAGTAGAGGATAATCAAAAACCTTAGAGCTGCATTAAGGCAACCACCTGCTCAGAGGCTTAGAAAAATCCCATGAACCACAGACAGGAAGAAGGCAGGCACTGTGGTAGCACAGTTTAGACCTTCTGATGTAAACTTTCCTTCTATAAAATATGTTCCCTTATTTGAACTCAGTGTATGAAACTGCACTATTTCCTGAGATGCCCAAATACTATGTTTGTTCCTTGGGTTAAAATAAATCACAAAATCCTAAACAACTAGATTGAATGCACCCACTTATTCTGGGAAAATCAGAGGTAGTGTCTAATTCTTGAATTGTTGGATATTCAGATCTGAAGCTGTAGTAAAAACCATTCATGGGCTTTCCTGGTGGCTCGGTGGTAAAGAATCCACCTACAATGCAGGTGACAGGTTCTATCTCTGGCCCAGGAGGATCCCACATGGAGCGGGATAACTAATCCTGTTCGCCACAACTACTGAGCCAGCGCTCTAGAGCCCATGCTTCACACCAAGAGAAACCACTGCAATGAGAAGTCTGTGTATCACGACCAGAGAGTGGCCCCCTTTGCTGCAACTAGAGAAGCCTGTGCAAGATAATGAAGATCCAGCACAGCCAAAAAATTTAAAAATAGTCTAAAAAAAAAATTCACTTCTCTTTCAATATTATCCTGATTTTAACGGTTCTCACAAATATAATAATGCATCTTATTACCTTGTGTAGTATATATGTGTATTTTATTTTAAAAAATTAAACACATAAATATAAGACTTTTTTGGAATCAAATAAATAAGTTACCAATCTTTTGAAAGACCTGGATGGTCAAAATCAGCTTTGCCTAAAACAAACTATGGTCATTATGGATTCACAATACAGTTAAACCTTGAACAAATCACATGGATTTGAACCTTGGTGGTCCACTTATACACAGCTTTTTTTTTTTTTTTTTCAAAAATAAATACAACAGTACTACATGATCCTCGACTGACTGAACTGTGGGCACAAAACCTCAGATAATGGAGGAATCATGTGTAAGGAGGATCTACTACAAGTTACACACAGTTTTTTGACTCTGTGAAGGGCTACCCACCACCCCTGGACTCCTGCAATGTTTGAAAGTCAGTTGTATTTCTTCAGCTCTTAACAAACCCAGGTAGAGAAGACTGAGAAGTCTATTTACCAATATAGAAGTGATAGTCCTTAAGATGTGGCCAAAGGAGATAATGGAAAAAGAATATCCTTGAGCACTAAGTCAGAGAATGTGCAAAGCAATGAGCAAGCTAGCTCCTTACATAAAACACAATCAGAGTCTCATCAAAATAGGGTAAGAAATGCCACAACCAATTCCTCCTGGGACCGTAGACTTGCTTCACATCAGCGCTGTGTCTCTTCTCTTCCCAAGGGAACTTGGAATGATATAATTCAATGTCTTCTCCATAATGGTATACTTAGTATGTGGAGCTTACTTGTCTTTCTTCATTTGTTTGCTTTCTGCTTATTTGTCTTTTCATAGATCTTCACACCAAGAGACATCTGAGGAAGACTACAGGGTCTCAATTAGAGACCTTGCTTTTCCTCAAAAGGGGTGACTGAACAGGGTTTCTAAGCCATCTTGCTTAGAGAAGGAGTACCTGCCTCCTGCATAGGGAGAAGGGAGGAAATAAGTTCTTGGTTACAAGTGGGGAGCTCAACTATGGAGCGCATGATAGCTATTCATCAGCACTGTATCCAGTTCCCTCTACACCAGCCATGCAGGAGAATTGCCTCCTGAAGACTCACAGGGCCATAGGACTTCCTTCAGCCAAAGAAATGTGAATAGAAACAGCATGAGTCACTTCACGATAGTGGCATTTAACTGTCTAGTTTAAATTTCAACCTTTACTTTCACAGACTGTGGTGATTGTTGAATTGTGTGTTGATACAATGTTTACAGAGGTTCAAATGTGAAAGCATTAACCATCACATGTAGTATAGCTGACCTGGGGAATCACTTTGATTCTAAATGAATTATGACTGTTTCATTAAGCCATAGATATTTGGAGTTGCTTATTATAACAGCATAACCTATCATAACTTGCATACCAAACTTACCTAAATACAGAAAAAAAAGAATAGGCACTGTAAAAGGACACCATAGTCTTGACACTAAAACTTGAAAGAAGAAATTTTTTGCAAGGTATAAGATAGAGTCTTTCAATGAACGGAAACTCAAAACTTTTTAATGAAACATTAGCAAAACAATTAGAATTTTATATAAAAGCACCCACAACCAAGTTGGGCTCTATGTATACTTATTTAACACTTTAAATCAATTAAAGTAATAATTCACATTAATAAAAACATCAATACACAATCAATAAAAATTACACAAAAGTGTTAAATGTGTAATCATCATTCTCTCATTGTAAAGAAAGAAATTCCCAGCAACTTAGAAGTAAAAGAAAATCTTCTCCACTTTTGTAAAAGGTATATGCTATAAACATAAAGCAAATACCCAACGTAATGGTGAAATGTTAAATCCTTTCTTTCAAGGAAGCCAGATAGTACTATTTCTGTTAAACAGTGTACTGGATCCTAGCTGGTATAGAAAGAATTTAAAAAGAAACAAAAGTTTTAGTAATTAGAAATCAAGGACTATCATATCACAAATATGATTGTGATATAAACAATGCAAAATAATCTACAAATTACTAAAGCAGTTTAGTAATATAATATTTAAAATTATATGTCATATGTAACTAACTAAAACTTAGAAATGAAATTTTTAAAAAATATTATCAAAAGCACATAAGAATCAATGTACTAAAAATAAGAATCAATATACTTAGGATTAAATTTGTAAAATATAGTTACAATACCACAGCATCAGTTCACTTCAGTCGATCAGTCGTGTCCGACTCTTTGCGACCCCATGAATCCCAGCACGCCAGGCCTCCAAGTCCATCACCAACTCCCGGAGTTCACTCAAACTCATGTCCATTGAGTCGGTGATGCCATCCAGCCATCTCATCCTCTGTCATCCCCTTCTCCTCCTGCCCCCAATCCCTCCCAGCATCAGGGTCTTTTCCAATGGGTCAACTCTTCACATGAGGTGGCCAAAGTATTGGAGTTTCAACTTTAGCATCAGTCCTTCCCTTGAATACCCAGGACTGATTTCCTTTAGGATGGACTGGCTGGATCTTCTTGCAGTCCAAGGGACTCTCAAGAGTCTTCTCCAACACCACAGTTCAAAAGCATCAATTCTTCAGCACTCAGCTTTCTTCACAGTCCAACTCTCACATTTGACATCAAATAAGTTGTACTTAAAATGTACAATTTGATCATTTTTTACAAGGTATATAAGTGTGAAATCATTATTAGAATAAAGGTAAAAGCACATGCAGGACCCCAAAGTTCCTTGGTGGCCTTATTCTTTGTGGTCCTTTCTTTTTTTTATTTTTTTTTATTTTTTTAAATTTTATTTTATTTTTAAACTTTACAATATTGTATTAGTTTTGCCAAATATCAAAATGAATCTGCCACAGGTATACATGTGTTCCCCATCCTGAACCCTCCTCCCTCCTCCCTCCCCATACCCTCCCTCTGGGTCGTCCCCAAGCATGCAGTATTGTGCATCGAACCTGGACTGGTGACTCGTTTCATACATGATATTATACATGTTTCAATGCTATTCTCCCAAATCTCCCCACCCTCTCCCTCTCCCACAGAGTCCATAAGACTGATCTATACATCAGTGTCTCTTTTGCTGTCTCGTACACAGGGTTATTGTTACCATCTTTCTAAATTCCATATATATGCGTTAGTATACTGTATTGGTGTTTTTCTTTCTGGCTTACTTCACTCTGTATAATAGGTTCCAGTTTCATCCATCTCATTAGAACTGATTCAAATGTATTCCTTTTAATGGCTGAGTAATACTCCATTGTGTATATGTACCACTGCTTTCTTATCCATTCATCTGCTGATGGACATCTAGGTTGCTTCCATGTCCTGGCTATTATAAACAGTGCTGCAATGAACATTGTGGTACACATGTCTCTTTACCTTCGGTTTCCTCAGTGTGTATGCCCAGCAGTGGGATTGATGGATCATAAGGCAGTTTTATTTCCAGTTTTTTAAGGAATCTCCACACTGTTCTCCATAGTGGCTGTACTAGTTTGCATTCCCACCAACAGTGTAAGAGGGTTCCCTTTTCTTCACACCCTCTCCAGCGTTTATTGCTTGTAGACTTTTGGATTGCAGCCATTCTGACTGGTGTAAAATGGTACCTCATAGTGGTTTTGATTTGCATTTCTCTGATAATGAGTGATGTTGAGCATCTTTTCATGTGTTTGTTAGCCATCTGTATGTCTTCTTTGGAGAAATGTCTATTTAGTTCTTTGGCCCATTTTTTGATTGGGTCATTTATTTTTCTGGAGTTGAGCTGTAGGAGTTGCTTGTGTATTTTTGAGATTAGTTGTTTGTCGGTTGCTTCATTTGCTATTATTTTCTCCCATTCTGAAGGCTGTCTTTTCACCTTGCTAATAGTTTCCTTTGATGTGCAGAAGCTTTTAAGTTTAATTAGGTCCAATTTGTTTATTTTTGCTTTTATTTCCAATATTCTGGGAGGTGGGTCATAGAGGATCCTGCTGTGATGTATGTCAGAGAGTGTTTTGCCTATGTTCTCCTCTAGGAGTTTTATAGTTTCTGGTCTTACATTTAGATCTTTAATCCATTTTGAGTTTATTTTTGTGTATGGTGTTAGAAAGTGTTCTAGTTTCATTCTTTTACAAGTGGTTGACCAGTTTTCCCAGCACCACTTGTTAAAGAGATTGTCTTTAATCCATTGTATATTCTTGCCTCCTTTCTCAAAGATAAGGTGTCCATATTTGTGTGGATTTATCTCTGGGCTTTCTATTTTGTTCCATTGATCAATATTTCTGTCTCTGTGGCAGTACCATATTGTCTTGATAACTGTGGCTTTGTAATAAAGCCTGAAGTCAGGTAGGTTGATTCCTCCAGTTCCATTCTTCTTTCTCAAGATAGCTTTGGCTATTCGAGGTTTTTTGTATTTCCATACAAATTGTGAAATTATTTGTTCTAGCTCTGTGAAGAATGCCATTGGTACCTTGATAGGGATTGCATTGAATCTATAAATTGCTTTGGGTAGTATACTCATTTTCACTATATTGATTCTTCCAATCCATGAACATGGTCTATTTCTCCATCTATTAGTGTCCTCTTTGATTTCTTTCACCAGTGTTTTATAGTTTTCTATATATAAGTCTTTAGTTTCTTTAGGTAGATATATTCCTAAGTATTTTATTCTTTCCATTGCAATGGTGAATGGAATTGTTTCCTTAATTTCTCTTTCAGTTTTCTCATTATTAGTGTATGGGAATGCAAGGGATTTCTGTGTGTTGATTTTATATCCTGCAACTTTACTATAATCATTGATTAGTTCTAGTAATTTTCTGGTGGAGTCTTTAGGGTTTTCTATGTAGAGGATCATGTCATCTGCAAACAATGAGAGTTTTACTTCTTCTTTTCCAATTTGATTCCTTTTATTTCTTTTCTGCTCTGATTGCTGTGGCCAAAACTTCCAAAACTATGTTGAATAGTAATGGTGAAAGTGGGCACCCTTTGTCTTGTTCCTGACTTTAGAGGAAATGCTTTCAATTTTTCACCATTGAGGATAATGTTTGCTGTGGGTTTGTCATATATAGCTTTTATTATGTTGAGGTATGTTCCTTCTATTCCTGCTTTCTGGAGAGTTTTTATCATAAATGGATGTTGAATTTTGTCAAAGGCTTTCTCTGCATCTATTGAGATAATCATATGGTTTTTATTTTTCAATTTGTTAATGTGGTGTATCATATTTATTGATTTGTGGATATTGAAGAATCCTTGCATCCCTGGGATAAAGCCCACTTGGTCATGGTGTATGATCTTTTTAATGTGTTGTTGGATTCTGATTGCTAGAATTTTGTTAAGGATTTTTGCATCTATGTTCATCAGTGATATTGGCCTGTAGTTTTCTTTTTTTGTGGCATCTTTGTCAGGTTTTGGTATTAGGGTGATGGTGGCCTCATAGAATGAGTTTGGAAGTTTACCTTCCTCTGCAATTTTCTGGAAGAGTTTGAGTAGGATAGGTGTTAGCTCTTCTTCAAATTTTTGGTAGAATTCAGCTGTGAAGCCGTCTGGACCTGGGCTTTTGTTTGCTGGAAGATTTTTGATTACAGTTTCAATTTCTGTGCTTGTGAGATTTTCTGTTAAGAGGTCTGTTAAGATTTTCTATTTCTTCCTGGTCCAGTTTTGGAAAGTTGTACTTTTCTAAGAATTCGTCCATTTCTTCCACGTTGTCCATTTTATTGGCATATAGTTGTTGATAGTAGTCTCTTATGATCCTTTGTATTTCTGTGTTGTCTGTTGTGATCTCTCCTTTTTCATTTCTAATTTTATGGATTTGATTTTTCTCCCTTTGTTTCTTGATGAGTCTGGCTAATGGTTTGTCAATTTTATTTATCCTTTCAAAGAACCAGCTTTTGGCTTTGTTGATTTTTGCTATGGTCTCTTTTGTTTCTTTTGCATTTATTTCTGCCCTAATTTTTAAGATTTCTTTCCTTCTACTAACCCTGGGGTTCTTCGTTTCTTCCTTTTCTAGTTGCTTTAGGCGTAGGGTTAGGTTATTTATTTGACTTTTTTCTTATTTCTTGAGGTATGCCTGTATTGCTATGAACTTTCCCCTTAGGACTGCTTTTAAAGTGTCCCACAGGTTTTGAGTTGTTGTGTTTTCATTTTCATTCGTTTCTATGCAAATTTTGATTTCTTTTTTGATTTCTTCTGTGATTTGTTGGTTATTCAGCAGCGTGTTGTTCATCCTCCATATGTTGGAATTTTTTATAGTTTTTCTCCTGTAATTGAGATCTAATCTTACTGCATTGTGGTCAGAAAAGATGCTTGGAATGATTTCTATTTTTTTTGAATTTACCAAGGCTAGATTTATGGCCCAGGATGTGATCTATCCTGGAGAAGGTTTCATGTGCGCTTGAGAAAAAGGTGAAATTCATTGTTTTGGGATGAAATGTCCTGTAGATATCAATTAGGTCTAACTGATCTATTGTATCATTTAACGTTTGTGTTTCCTTGTTAATTTTCTGTTTAGTTGATCTATCCATAGTGTGAGTCGGGTATTAAAGTCTCCCACTATTATTGTGTTACTGTTAATTTCTCCTTTCATACTTGTTAGCATTTGTCTTACATATTGCAGCGCTCCCATGTTGGGTGCATATATATTTATAATTGTTATATCTTCTTCTTGGATTGATCCTTTGATCATTATGTAGTGACCTTCTTTGTCTCTTTTCACAGCCTTTGTTTTAAAGTCTATTTTATCTGATATGAGTATTGCTACTCCTGCTTTCTTTTGGTCCCTATTTGCATGGAAAATCTTTTTCCAGCCCTTCACTTTCAGTCTGTATGTGTCCCCTGTTTTGAGGTGGGTCTCTTGTAGACAACATATGTAGGGGTCTTGTTTTTGTATCCATTCAGCCAGTCTTTGTCTTTTGGTTGGGGCATTCAACCCATTTACGTTTAAGGTAATTACTGATAAGTATGATCCCGTTGCCATTTACTTTATTGTTTTGGGTTGAGTTTATACACGTTTTTGTGTTTCCTGTCTAGAGAATATCCTTTAGTATTTGTTGGAGACCTGGTTTGGTGGTGCTGAATTCTCTCAGCTTTTGCTTGTCTGAGAAGCTTTTGATTTCTCCTTCATATTTGAATGAGATCCTTGCTGGGTACAATAATCTGGGCTGTAGGTTATTTTCTTTCATCACTTTAAGTATGTCTTGCCATTCCCTCCTGGCTTGAAGAGTTTCTATTGAAAGATCAGCTGTTACCCTTATGGGAATTCCCTTGTGTGTTATTTGTTGTTTTTCCCTTGCTGCTTTTAATATTTGTTCTTTGTGTTTGATCTTTGTTAATTTGATTAAACATGTGTCTTGGGGTGTTTCACCTTGGGTTTATCCTGTTTGGGATTCTCTGGGTTTCTTGGACTTGGGTGATTATTTCCTTCCCCATTTTAGGGAAGTTTTTAACTATTATCTCTTCAAGTATTTTCTCATGGTCTTTCTTTTTGTCTTCTTCTTCTGGGACCCCTATGATTGAATGTTGTAGCATTTAATATTGTCCTGGAGGTCTCTGAGATTGTCCTCATTTCTTTTAATTCATTTTCTTTTATCCTCTCTGATTCATTTATTTCTACCATTCTATCTTCTAATTCACTAATCCTATCTTCTGCCTCTGTTATTCTACTATTTGTTGCCTCCAGAGTGTTTTTAATTTCATTTATTGCATTATTTATTTTATATTGACTCTCTTTTATTTCTTCTAGGTCCTTGTTAAACCTTTCTTGCATCTTCTCAATCTTTATCTCCAAGCTATTTATCTGTGATTCCATTTTGATTTCAAGATTTTGGATCAATTTCACTATCATTATTCAGAATTCTTTATCAGGTAGATTCCCTATCTCTTCCTCTTTTGTTTGGTTTGGTGGGCATTTATCCTGTTCCTTTATCTGCTGGGTATTCCTCTGTCTCTTCATCTTGTTTAAATTGCTGAGTTTGGGGTGTCCTTTCTGTATTCTGGCAGTTTGTGGAGTTCTCTTTATTGTGGCGTTTCCTTGCTCTGTGTGGGTTTGTACAGGTGGCTTGTCAAGGTTTCTTGGTTAGGGAAGCTTGTGTCAGTGTTCTGGTGGGTGGAGCTGTATTTCTTCTCTCTGGAGTGCAATGAAATGTTCAGTAATGAATTATGGGATGTCTATGGTTTTGGGGTGACTTTGGGCTGCCTGTATCTTGGAGCTCAGGGCTGAGTTCCTTGCTGCTGGAGAATTTGCTTGGTATGTCTTGCCCTGAAACTTGTTTCACCCAGAGAGGTTTACAGCGTTATATGGAGAAGAGAAGAGTGAGGAGGGAGTTAGAGGTGACCCGAATAAGATGAGGTGGAATCAACAGAGGAGAGAGTGGGCTATTCACTAATCTCTTCCTTATGTGCACTCCACAACTGGACCGCTCAGAGTTGTTCATAGAGTTATACAGAGAAGAGAAGAAGGAGGAAGGTGGCAGAGGTGGCCAGGAGGATAAATGGGGGGAATGAAAAGGAGGGAGACAGATCCAGCCAGTAATCAGCTCCCTAAGTGTTCTCCACCGTCTGGAACACACAGAAATTCACAGAGTTGGGTAGAGTAGAGAGGGATTAGGGAGGAGACACAGGCGACCTAGTGGAGAAAAAGGAGAGTCCAAAGGGAGAGAGAGCAGTTAAGCCAGTAATCTCGCACCCTAGTGAAAAATGGGTACTGAAGATTGGGTTCTTAAAGGTACAAAATTGGTAACAAATACATAAAAGCAAAAATTAAAAATCTAGAGTAGAGTTTGGAATTTCAAAACTACGATGTTAAAGAAAAGAAGAAGGAAAAGAAAGAGAAAAAACGAACAAACAAAAACAAACAAGGTCTCAAAAATTATAAAGAAAATATAGGTACAAAATTGATAACTAATACCAAAAAGCAAAAGTTAAAAATCTAGAGTAGAGTTTGGAATTTCAAAAATACAATGTTAAAAAGAAGAAGAAAAAAGAAAGAGAGAGAAAAAAAAAAACAAACAAGAACAAACAAAGTCATTATAAATTATAAAAAAAAATACAGGTACAAAATTGATAACAAATACCAAAAAGCATAAATGAAAAATCTAGAGTAGAGTTTGGAATTTCAGATATACAATGTTATTTAAAAAAGAAGAGAAAGAAACAGAGAAAAAGAAAAAAAAAAAAAAAAAAGGGTCACAGAAATTATATAAAAACAAAAACAAAAAAACTATAGGTACAAAATTGATAACAAATACTAAAAAGCTAAAATTAAAAATCTAGAGTAGAGTTTGAATTTCAAAAATACAATGTTAAAGAAAAAAAGAAGGAAAAAAAGGTCAAAAAATTATATAAAAAATATATATATATGTATGAAGTTTGCTTTAAAAAAATAGGGTCTTTTTTTTTTGCAAAGTAATCAGTTATAAAAGTGGAAATTAAAGGAATAATAGAGGACTTAAAAATTTTTTTAATTAAAAAAAAAAAAGAAACAAAGAATGATCGTACAAATAGTAAAAATATATCTAGGACTTTCTCCGGTTTTCTTGTGAGTATTGTGAGTTCCGTTCATTTTTGGCTAGTTCCTTGGTCTGACTTATATTTCTCAAGAGCTATAGGCCCCTTCCTATGTAGATGGTAGTAACCACAGGGTTTTAATCTATTGCCTGTAGCTTCCAAGGTGGTTCCCTCTGTTATAGCTTCTTCTGTTTGCTGGTCTCTTCAGTGTCTGGTTTCCGCCCTGACGCAAAGGGGATGGTGGAGGACACTTTTTTTTTTTTTTTTTTTAGGCTCACTTGTTCAGTCGCGCTGAGGGGAGGTAGGGAGGGATGCTGCAAACAAATAACACTGGCGTGTGCTCACAGTGCCTCAGCCACACTGGGTCTGCCCCCCACCCCCGCCCCCGTTCATGGTGCATGTAGCCTCTCTGCCCACCGCTGCTCAGGCTCTAGGTTGCTCCGCCGCGAACCATCCGCGGCTGGCCCTGGGCTGCCTGTACTTCCCAGGTCCAAGCCGCTCAGGTTCAGGCACTCGGGTAGTCCTCAGAGGCGCAGACTCTCGGTTGGGCCTGCGTTTTGTGCCCTTCCCAGATCCCAGCAGCTCAGGTGATGAGGTGTTTTGCGCGCGTGATTGCTGCGACTTATCGCCTCCTCGCCGCTCGGTTATCTAGTTGTGCACCAGCACACCTTCTCAGGCAGATGTTGACCGTCCAGACCCCCAAGAATTTTAGATAGCAAAGAAGCCTGCTTACAGTTTTATAGATAATGTCTCTCTGGGGCTGCGATTGTCCCCTTCCGGCTCTGGCTGCCTATCACCAGAGGGGGATGGTCTGCCGCCGGCTATCTCTGTTCAGTCCTTTGTTCCATGCGTGGGCCTGGTGGTGTCATAGGTTAGGGCTGGCTTTTTGCATGGTAGATATCCCACAGTCTGGTTTGCTAGCCCAAATTATTTCGCTCAGATAGCGCTTGGGGTATTCAGGCCAGATTCTTGCGATGCAGCCCGCACAGCGCCTCCCCGCCCAGCCCCCACTTGCTAATGGCGGATGCAGGCGTCTGCGCTCCTTCTCCGCTGGGGGAGTTACCGTAGGGCTCGCAATGTGTGGGTTTCAATTATTTATTTTTCCTCCCTGTTATGTTGCCGTCTGTGCTTCCAAGGCTCGGCACAGATTCGGCAGTGAGAAGGTTTCCTGGTGTTTGGAAACTTCTCTCTTTTTAAGACTCCCTTCCCAGGACGGAACTCCGTCCCTCCCTCTTTTGTCCCTTTTTTTTTGTCTTTTATATTTTTTCCTACCTCCTTTCGAAGACTTGGGTTGCTTTTCTGGGTGCCTGATGTCCTCTGCCAGCATTCAGAAGTTGTTTTGTGGAATTTACTCGGCGTTTAAATGTTCTTTTGATGAATTTGTGGGGGAGAAAGTGTTCTCCCCGTCCTACTCCTCCGCCATCTTAGCTCCTCCCTTTGTGGTCCTTTTTAATCCCTCCTGTATATCTTCTTACCATGTCCCCCCTCCAATCCCTATTCAGTCTGAAGCAATCACTAGTCTGCTCTTTCTTTCTGTAGATCAGTGTGCATTTTCTCTAGTTTTATGTAAACAGAGCCCTAGAGTATATATTTTCTCCTGTCTGGTTTCTTTGGGTATATTTATTTTGAGATTCATCCATGTTGTTGCATTTATCATAGTTCATTCCTTTGAATTGCTGAGTCGTATTCCATTGTGTAGTTACACCCCCAAAAGTTTTCTCTTGCTCTTCTCCAACACCACAATTCAAAAGCATCAATTCTTCAGTGCTCAGCTTTCTTCACAGTCCAACTCTCACATCCATACATGACCACTGGAAAAACCATAGCCTTGACTAGATGGACCTTTGTTGGCAAAGTAATGTCTCTGCTTTTCAATATGCTATCTAGGTTGGTCATAACTTTTTTTCCAAGGAGTAAGCATCTTTTAATTTCATGGCTGCAGTCACCATCTGCAGTGATTTTGGAGCCCAAAAAAATAAAGTCTCACACTGTTTCCATGGTTTCCCCATCTATTTCCCATGAAGTGATGGGACCAGATGCCATGATCTTCGTTTTCTGAATGTTGAGCTTTAAGCCAACTTCTTCACTCTCCTCTTTCACTTTCATCAAGAGGCTTTTGAGTTCCTCTTCACTTTCTGCCATAAGGGTGGTGTCATCTGCATGGCTGAGGTATTTCTCCTGGCAATCTTGATTCTAGCTCGTGCTTCCTCCAGCCCAGCATTTCTCATGATGTACTCTGTGTATAAGTTAAATAAGCAGGGTGACAGTACACAACCTTGATGTACTCCTTTTCCTATTTGGAACCAGTCTGTTGTTCCATGTCCAGTTCTAACTGTTGCTTCCTGACCTGCATATAGGTTTCTCAAGAAGCAGGTCAGGTAGTCTGGTATTCCCATCTCTTTCAGAATTTTCCACAGTTTCTTGTGATCCACACAGTCAAAGGCTTTGGCATAGTCAATAAAGCAGAAATAGATGTTTCTCTGGAACTCTCTGGCTTTTTTGATGATCCAGCGGATGTTGGCAATTTGATCTCTGGTTCCTCTGCCTTTTCTAAAACCAGCTTGAACATCTGGAAGTTCACAGCATAGAAAACTATAAAAAAATAATTTATAGTTGCATATAAATAAGTCCCTGGTGGCTCAGTTGGTATAGAATCTGCCTGCAATGCAGGAGACCTGGGTTTGATCCCTGGGTCAGGAAGATCCCCTGGAAAAGGCGGTGCAACCTACTCTAGTATTCTTCCCTGGAGAATTCCATGGGAAGAGGAGCCTGGAGGCTACTGTCCATGGGATCACAAAGAGTTGGACATGACTGAGTGACTAATACACACATATAAATGGGAGAATATACCATGTTCATGAATTAAAAGATGAGGCAAAAATGTCAGTCTTCTCACATTTTATAAATACATTCAATGAAGTCCCCATCAGTCTCATCTCTGTGTATGTGTGTGTAATGGAAAAGCTAATTCAAAACTTTGTATTTTTTAAGAGGTCAAGATTATTTAAAGCACTCTGGAATTTAAAAAGCAAGACAAGGACTTCGTCTACCTTAAATATTAAGACTATGAAGTTAAAACTATGGTATGAGTGAAAGAATAGACAACTAGATACAGATTGTCAGCTCAAAGTATTATATTTGCCTCTCACATACAATCTCCAATCTTTCTCCTCCTTGCTCTCTGCCTCAGGAGACTGATCTGAGTGGACCACACCAATATGGCTCCTTTGAAATGAGTACTCTTATAAAAGAGGCTCCAGAGAAATCGGTATGCAGGTCAGGAAACAACAGTTAGAACTGGACATGGAACAACGAAGGTCTGTCTAGTCAAAGCTATGGCTTTTCCAGTAGTCATGTATAGATGAGCGAGCTGGACTATAAAGAAAGCTGAGTGCCGAAGAACTGATGCTTTTGAACTGTGGTGTTGGAGAAGACTCTTGAGAGTCCCTTGGACTTCAAGGAGATCCAACCAGTCCATCCTAAAGGAAATCAGTCCTGAATATTCATTGGAAGGACTGATGCTGAAGCTGAGGCTCCAATACTTTGGCCACCTGCTGAGAAGAACTGACTCATTTGAAAAGACCCTGATGCTGGAAGAGATTCAAGGCAGGAGGAGAAGGGGATGGATGAGAGGATGAGATGGTTTTATGCCATCACCAACTCGACGGACATGACTTTGAGTAAACTCTGGGAGTTGGTGATGGACGGGGAGGCCTGGCGTGCTGCAGTCCATGGGGTCACGAAGAGTTGGACAGGACTGAGTGACTGAACTGAACTGAAAGACAGCCTTTGCCCCTTCTACCACATGAGGAGACAGCAAGCAGGCATCACCTATGAGCCAGGAAGCCAGTCCTCACTAGATACCCAATCTTCCAGTGCCTTGTTCTTGAATTTCCAGCCTCTAGAACTGTATGGGGGAAAAAATCTCTGTTGTTTCTAAACTACTCAGTCTGTGGTAATTTCATAAGGCAGTCCAAGTGGACTAAGACAGAGAGTAGATTAGTAGTTGCCTAGGTGTAATTTCATGAGGAGAAATGGTGAGTGTCTGCTAATGGTATAGGTTCCTTTAAGAGATTATGCAATGTTCTAAAATTGACTTTGGTGATGGCTGCACAATTCTGTGAATATACCAAAAAAAAAAAAAATTAAATTGTACAATTTAAACGGGTGAATTGAATTTTATGTGAATTGTATCACAAAGAAATTATTATGTAAAAACAAACCAACAAAAATAAAAAGTGCCACAATATTTATGGTTCTCTGTGCTTGGTCTGGATTGTCCATACCATCTGACCATTGCAGTAATTAACACTAGATAAAAAGTTGTAACTTGAGCTTGACTTTTGTATTGTGTAACTAAATAATATAATGACTCTTAACTTTCATATTTCCTTCAGCACTTCCATTGTTTCTCTCATTTATATATTTATATTATATATATGGTATTGTATATATTATATATACAGTATAACACAATAGTACTTATATAGCATAATAATTTAAAAAAAATATATATATATTTCTATCATTTATATATTATACCAGCCTTAAATTTTAATTGTTAGTTTATAACCTGGCAAGCAGTAGATACACATTGAATGGTGATTAAATTGACATTGACTACACAACCACCAATCCATAGACTGCCACATTTTCAAAACCAAGTTTTCCCTTTCCTATATATGTGAATTTGCCCTTCTTTGTAGGATAAAAAATAAGAACTAGTGTGCTGTCTATTTGAATTTTCCTCTTAGGTTTGTTCTTGCATTTATCTTCACACACATAGTGGATACACAGCTGGATACTTGTGTTCAATTTATTTACCACAAAATTAGAAGCTTTGGTATGGAATAATTTTGAGAGTTACTCCATATAACTTTTCTTAGTACATATTAATTAATACATTCACCCAACAAATTAGTATTAAGTGCTTGCTGCTGCTGGTGCTGCTAAGTCGCTTCAGTTGTGTCCGACTCTGTGCGACCCCATAGACGGCAGCCCACCAGGCTCCCCTGTCTCTGGGATTCTCCAGGCAAGAACACTGGAGTGGGTTGCCATTTCCTTCTCCAATGCAGGAAAGTGAAAAGTAAAAGTGAAGTCACTCAGTCGTGTCCGACTCTTAGCAACCCCGTGGACTGCAGCCTACCGGGCTCCTCCTCCCATGGGATTTTCCAGGCAAGAGTACTGGAGTGGGTTGCCATTAAGTGCTTAGCCTGTACCAAATCCTATGCTACAGATGAATAATGGGGCCTTTGGAAACTGCCCTCCAACATGGGAAGTTCAACACACTAAGGGAAGTAAAAGGCATTTGATTGAGGGGATTTAGAATTATTTCTGTGAGGAAAAAAAATGTCACAGAAAGTGTTCTAAAATTCCCAAGTGACTGAAAATAATTCAATCTTTAGAGTACTATGTCAGGAAACCTTGCCACTAGAGGTCCAGAGGCAGCACCTGTGTGATACTTATTCTTAGAGCTGAAACACAAAGCCCCATTGGCTGCTGACTGACTTAAGTTCCTTTTCTTAGGAAAGGAGTTCATGTATGCAGTCACAAGATGGGGCTGTTACTCTGGAAAACCGAAGCTCCAACCAGGGTGAGGGAGAACCTATCAGTGAGTTATACAACGAATTTCCTTTCATCCTCTTCATCACCTTGTACTTCATAATCTCACATTGAGTTTCAAGGGCCTGGGTAACCCCCTTCCTAAATGCAAAGCAAAGAGCTGACCCACTCACAGGGAAAAAATGGAGAGAACGATTAATAGTTGAATTTTAGTGGCCAAATATCTGTTCCTAGAGTAGAGTAATAAGCTTAGTATTGCAGCTGAATAGGATGAGTAATCTTAATTTTATTCTATCCCATGGTCTTCCCTGATGGCTCAGACAGTAAAGAATCTGCCTGCAATGCGGGAGACCTGGGTTTCACCCCTGTGGTGGGAAGATCTCCTGGAGAAAGGAACAGCACTCGCTATAGTATTCTTGCCTGGAGAACTTCATGGACAGAGGAGCCTGGCAGCCTGTAGTCCATGGGGTCAAAAAGAGTTGGGCATGAAGTCAAGTGGGCCTTAGAAAGCATCACTATGAACAAAGCTAGTGGAGGTGACGGATTCCAGTTGAGCTATTTCAAAGCCTGAAAGATGATGCTGTGAAAGTGCTGCATTCAATATGCCAGCAAATTTGGAAAACTCAGCAGTGGTCACAGGACTGGAAAAGGTCAGTTTTCATTCCAATCCCAAAGAAAGGCAATGCCAAAGAATGCTCAAACTACTGCACAATTGCACTCATCTCACATGCTAGTGAAGTAATGCTCAAATTCTTCAAGCCAGGCTTCAGCAGTACATGAACCATGAACTTCCAGATGTTCAAGCTGGTTTTAGAAAAGGCAGAGGAACCAGAGATCAAATTGCCAACATCTGATGGATCATCAAAAAAGCCAGAGAGTTCCAGAAAAACATCTATTTCTGCTTTCTTGACTATGCCAAAGCCTTTGACTGTGTGGATCACAAGAAACTGTGGAAAATTCTGAAAGAGATGGGAATACCAGACCACCAGACCTGCCTCTTGAGAAATCTGTATGCAGATCAGGAAGCAGCAGTTAGAATTGGACATGGAACAACAGACTGCTTCCAAATAGGAAAAGGAGTACATCAAGGCTGTATATTGTCACCCTGCTTATTTAACTTTTATGCAGAGTACATCATGAGAAACGCTGGGCTGGAAGAAGCACAAGCTGGAATCAAGATTCCCGGAAGAAATATCAATAAATTCAGATATGCAGATGACACCACCCTTATGGCAGAAAGTGAAGAGGAACTAAAAAGCCTCTTGATGAAAGTGAAAGAGGAGAGTGAAAAAGTTGGCTTAAAGCTCAACATTCAGAAAACGAAGATCATGGCATCTGGTCCCATCACTTCATGGGAAATAGATGGGGAAACAGTGGAAACAGTGTCAGACTTTATTTTTTGGGGCTCCAAAATCACTGCAGATGGTGATTGCAGCCATGAAATTAAAAGATGCTTACTCCTTGGAAGGAAAGATATGACCAACCTAGATAGCATATTGAAAAACAGAGACATTACTTTGCCAACAAAGGTCCGTCTAGTCAAGGCTATGGTTTTTCCAGTGGTCATGTATGGATGTGAGAGTTGGACTGTGAAGAAAGCTGAAGAATTGATGCTTTTAACTATGGTGTTGGAGAAGGCTCTTGAGAGTCTTGGACTGCAAGGAGATCCAACCAGTTCATCCTAAAGGAAATCAGTCCTGGGTGTTCATTGGAAGGACTGATGCTAAAGCTGAAATCCAATACTTTGGCCACCTCATGCGAAGAGTTGACTCATTGGAAAAGACCCTGATGCTGGGAGGGATTGGGGCAGGAGGAGAGGGGGATGGCAGAAGATGAGATGGCTGGATGGCATCACCAACTCGATGGACATGAGTTTGAGTGAACTCCAGGAGTTGGTGTTGGACAGGGAGGCCTGGCGTGCTGCGATTCTTGGGGTCACAAAGAGTCGGACAGGACTGAGCAACTGAACTGAACCGATGCCCCAATAAAGCAGGTTTTAAAAGAATGAAATAAAAAACAGACCCAATGTTAAGAAACAATTCTACAGAGAGCAGAATTTTTCACTTTTTAAAATTTACAAAGGGGAAACTGTTTCAAGCAGGCAAGGGTAACAGCACATTTTTCTAAATCTCATAAAATAACATATTCTGTTGCAATGTGTTGTGCTGTGCTTACATGCTTAGTTCAGCCCCTCAGTCATGTCTGACTCTTTGTGATCCCATGAACCACAGCACGCCAGGCCTCCCTGTCCATCACCAACTCCCAGAGTCCACCCAAACCCTTGTCCATTGAGTCGGTGATGCCATCCAACCATCTCATCCTCTGTAGTCCTTTTCTCCTCCTGCCCTCAATCTTTCCCAGCATCAGGGTCTTTTCAAATGAGTCAGCTCTTAACATCAGGTGGCCAAAGTATTGGAGTTTGAGCTTCAGCCACAGTCCTGCCGATGAACATCCAGGACTTGTTGGATGGACTAGTTGGATCGCCTTGCAGTCCAAGGGACTCTCAAGAGTCTTCTCCAACACCACAGTTCAAAAGCATCAATTCTTCGGTGTTCAGCTTTCCTTATAGTCCAGCTCTCACATCCATACATGACCAATGGAAAAACCATAGCCTTGACTAGATGGACCTTTGTTGACAAAGTAATGTCTCTGCTTTTTAATATGCTATCTAGGTTGCACATAACGTTCCTTCCAAGGAGTAAGCGTCTTAATTTCATGGCTGCAATCACCATCTGCAGTGATTTTGGAGCCCAGAAAAATAAAGTCTGATACTGTTTCCACTGTTTTCCCATCTATTTCCCACGAAGTGATGGGACCAGATGCTATGATCTTAGTTTTCTGAATGTTGAGCTTTAAGCCAACTTTTTCGCTCTCCTCTTTCACTTTCATCAAGAGACTCTGTAGTTCTTCTTCACTTTCTGCCATAAGGGTGGTGTCATCTGCATATCTGAGGTTATTGATCCTGTCCAACTCTTTGTGACCATATGAACTGTAGCCCATCAGGCTCTTCTGTCCATGGGATTCTCCAGGCAAGAATACTGGAGTGGATTTTCATGCCCTCCTTCAGAGGATTTTCCCAACCCAGGATCAAACCCAGGTCTCCCTCACTGCAGGAAGATTCTTCACTATCTGAGCTATCTTTTGCAAAAAATACATGTAACTCATATATAATTTCTGAAATGTTAGTAATTATTCAACATTTCTCAGTCTAGCCAAAGTATGGTAGTGTCTAAAAAGTATTTGAGTTCAGATTTTCACAGTGCTGGACAAACAAGAAACTAGGTATGATCTCTGACTGATGCAGTCTCCTGCACAAATGAGATCTCTCAGAAGAGTCGTCATCCCTGAGCTAAAGTGACCTCTCCTAGGAAAGCCCATTCAAGAAAACCTGACTCAGCTGTGTCCTAAGAAATCAGGGGATGGGGGCTCTTCTGCAAGTACTCATAGGGACACTGGGGTTTCAGGCAGCCTGTGAGTATGTGGCTAAATGTAGGAGAGTTAGGAGATCATGACAACTTCCTGAGGGCAGGAACTGAGTCACATTCTGTCTTGGGAAGGCTGTTGAGACCCAGATACAAGTAGAAATAGACAGACTTTGATACTGATGTGGTAATGTTGCCGCCTGGAGAGAACAAGACAAGGTAAAGAAAAAACATTTCTAATATGATATGAGCTTGGACATTTTATGTGAATCATATATATATATATATATATATATTTTTTTTTTTTTTTTTACTTTATCTTTTTGAGCAGGCTGAGTATCCAAGAACTGGAGCACAGATCATGATCCCTGATCATCCAAGAGGAAAAAGATTTCACCATAAACTGCCATTCATCAGCGACCTCACATGCCTTATACTGGTACAGACAAAAGTATAGCGAAGGTCTGATATTCTTGGTGGTGCTATGGAAATTTAGGGAAGAAAAGAGTCAATGAAAAATAACTGCCAATTTGAATGAGAAAAAGGCAGCAAAGTTCCCTGCATATCACAACCTCCAGTCCAGTCACTTGGGCATCTACTCTGTAGGGGAGACCCACAGTGATTCCAGATCTTTACAGGCTGTCCCCAAACATACAGCTGGACCACAGATGCTCCCTGACACAGGGCTCCTGAGGGGTGGCTGGGACACTTGCCAGAATGAGAAGCCTAAGGAAGATGTTATTGCCTCATTCCTGAAAAAGGGGGATAAAGAAGTGAGAGCAAAGGAAGTTATACTTTCATTCTGAAATTTAATTTGACTTTTTGTTCTGGTAATTGTTACATTTTAGTGGGTAGAACCTCATGGGGTGAGAATAGCATGAATGTCAGTGATTGCTGCAATAACTATTCACAAATCTTGTGCTTTGATTGTCCCAAGGAGACTCTTTCCCATCTGTTATTCACACAACATGTTAATAGAAAGAAATTCTCAGTTATTTATTGGGTTCCTTGTGGCATATGAAAACTCTACCATGAGTACTAGAACACCAAGATTGTCATACTGGGCAGAGTCAAGGGCAATATTTTCTTCTGAGTTTACATTGTAAATATAGAGATAGACAAATAGATGGGTAGATAGATGAGAGAGAGAGAGAGAAGAAGAGAAAAGACGTAGATCCATGCCTAATCTGCTCTTATACTTCTCCAACAACATGGCCTCACCTGTGCTCACCTCCCACGGGCTACAGCCCCCTCACCTGTGACTTAGCTTCACAAAGAAATAGGTCATACTCAGTCCTGTGGCAGAGCTCAATTTGCAGACTTTTTCCGTTTGTCTTGTTGCTGTTGATAAAAAGATCAGAACTTAGGGCCAGATGGAACGGAACTAAGACATGTAAATATTTTGTCTTTAGTTCTTCACCATCTCTGTGCCTTTATCTGCCTCCCTTCCATCTCTGCTCTTGCTTCTTACCAACCCCTCATGTACCCCAGTGACTCTCTACTTCCCCTGTTGTCCATTCAAAGCCTAATGTTTCTAGTCACTGAATTGCTTTCCAAAATATTCTTTCACTTTATGGATTCCATTGCCAGATCAATCTGTAAAATGGAATGGTCTGTACTCTGTACTTCCATTTCAATACAACATGCTGGATTAGCTCTCCCAGATTGTATTCAAAAAGGGAAATGTTAGAGGAGATTGAAAAGAAGTCACCTCAAATGTTACACTTTTAGTTGCTGTGACAGTGTGGTAAGAAGGACATTTCATGGTAAAACAGTTTCCCACACTTTCAAACCATAGTGTAGGTCATGTGCCTATATGTAGGGCAGATCCCCTGAGCAAGGGTGCCAGCACCACAGTGTTGGTATTTTTTAGAAATACATTTTTATTCAAATTTGTTCAGAAGCATAATATACTACACAAAGGAAAAAGGATAAAGATTCTATTGCTTGACACTACACATAATAATTGGCAGCATCTGTTATGTAAGATGGATTTCATTTTCATAACAATCATGGAAATGATGGTGTATAATACACATTTAAAGAACCATATTCATCTAGATCTAATATAGGAGAAGACATCGAATGGAGATATTATTATCTTCATTTTGCTGATGAGAAAACTGAGAGGCAGAAAAATTCCCATCAAGGAACGCTTCTGACAACTTGAATTCTGGGGAAACACAGGAGATCCACAGCCACTCCAGAGACACAGAGGCCACTCGCCCATCTTGTGGTTGGTCCTCACCTCCACTGTCTTCCTTTCATTAGGTGCCATTACCAAATTTTTTCTCATAGTCATTGCCCACTGACCTGGAAACTGGAGACAGGTGACGCTTTGCACCCACTTACCCAAACTGCCTATCGGAAAATGGTGAAACCTGGGTCATTTTGCTTCTGACCCTGCCAGGTCCGTGAGCTAGACCTCTGTCAATTCCAAAACCTCTCCCCAGGGACAATATGTGCAGCCCTGAAGATGTCAGTTTCCTGCACTCAAAACTGGCTCACTGGTTGTTACTTCATTTTGTTTTACTGGGGTTCCTGACTGGTATCTTTCTTCTTTTACAACTTGAAATAGAAATAATCCATTCTATTATTGCAGGGATTTTTTCCTGAATAAGCTCACTACAGGCATTTGTTATGCCTTGATTTTCTGGCTTAGCAATTCCAATTAGAACAGAATCCAAATAAATAAATTAGAATACACAGCAATGGTATTTCTTAGGTTGTTTAGGTTGTTATAGAAATATTTTGTTACTGCACACATAAAGTATTGTTGCACACTTTATTTTTTTTTCTAATTTTATTTTATTTTTAAACTTTACATAATTGTATTAGTTTTGCCAAATATCAAAATGAATCCACCACAGGTATACATGTGTTCCCCATCCCGAACCCTCCTCCCTCCTCCCTCCCCATACCATCCCTCTGGGCCGTCTCAGTGCACCAGCCCCAAGCATCCAGCATCGTGCATCGAACCTGGACTGGCAACTCGTTTCCTACATGATATTTTACATGTTTCATTGTCATTCTCCCAAATCTTCCCACCCTCTCCCTCTCCCAAAGAGTCCATAAGACTGTTCTATACATCAGTGTCTCTTTTGCTGTCTGTCTATACACTGGGTTATTGTTACCATCTTTCTAAATTCCATATATATGCGTTAGTATACTGTATTTATGTTTTTCCTTCTGACTTACTTCACTCTGTATAATAGGCTCCAGTTTCATCCACCTCATTAGAACTGATTCAAATGTATTCTTTTTAATGGCTGAGTAATACTCCATTGTGTATATGTACCACTGCTTTCTTATCCATTCATCTGCTGATGGGCGTCTAGGTTGCTTCCATGTCTTGGCTATTATAAACAGTGCTGCGATGAACATTGGGGTACACGTGTCTCTTTCCCTTCTGGTTTTTCCTCAGTGTGTATGCCCAGCAGTGGGTTGCTGGATCATAAGGCAGTTCTATTTCCAGTTTTTTAAGGAATCTCCACACTGTTCTCCATAGTGGCTGTACTAGTTTGCATTCCCACCAACAGTGTAAGAGGGTTCCCTTTTCTCCACACCCTCTCCAGCGTTTATTATTTGTAGACTTTTGGATCGCAGCCATTCTGACTGGTGTGAAATGGTACCTCATAGTGGTTTTGATTTGCATTTCTCTGATAATGAGTGATGTTGAGCATCTTTTCATGTGTTTGTTAGCCATCTGTATGTCTTCTTTGGAGAAATGTCTATTTAGTTCTTTGGCCCATTTTTTGATTGGGTCTTTATTTTTCTGGAGTTGAGCTGTAGGAGTTGCTTGTGTATTTTTGAGATTAGTTGTTTTGTCGGTTGCTTCATTTGCTATTATTTTCTCCCATTCTGAAGGCTGTCTTTTCACCTTGCTAATAGTTTCCTTTGATGTGCAGAAGCTTTTAAGTTTAATTAGGTCCAATTTGTTTATTTTTGCTTTTATTTCCAATATTCTGGGAGGTGGGTCATAGAGGATCCTGTTGTGATGTATGTCGGAGACTGTTTTGCCTATGTTCTCCTCTAGTAGTTTTATACTTTCTGGTCTTACGTTTAGATCTTTAATCCATTTTGAGTTTATTTTTGTGTATGGTGTTAGAAAGTGGTCCAGTTTCATTCTTTTACAAGTGGTTGACCAGATTTCCCAGCACCACTTGTTAAAGAGATTGTCTTTAATCCATTGTATATTCTTGCCTCTTTTGTCAAAGATAAGGTGTCCATATGTGCGTGGATTTATCTCTGGGCTTTCTATTTTGTTCCATTGATCAATATTTCTGTCTTTGTGCCAGTACCATACTGTCTTGATAACTGTGGCTTTGTAGTAGAGCCTGAAGTCAGGTAGGTTGATTCCTCCAGTTCCATTCTTCTTTCTCAAGATCGCTTTGGCTATTCGAGGTTTTTTGTATTTCCATACAAATTGTGAAATTATTTGTTCTAGCTCTGTGAAGAATACTGTTGGTAGCTTGATAGGGATTGCGTTGAATCTATAAATTGCTTTGGGTAGTATACTCATTTTCACTATATTGATTCTTTCAATCCAAGAACATGGTATATTTCTCCATCTATTAATGTCCTCTTTGATTTCTTTCACCAGTGTTTTATAGTTTTCTATATATAGGCCTTTAGTTTCTTTAGGTAGATATAGTCCTAAGTATTTTATTCTTTCCATTGCAATGGTGAATGGAATTGTTTCTTAATTTCTCTTTCTGTTTTCTCATTATTAGTGTATAGGAATGCAAGGGATTTGTGTGTTGATTTTATATCCTGCAACTTTACTATAGTCATTGATTATTTCTAGTAATTTTCTGGTGGAGTCTTTAGGGTTTTCTATGTAGAGGATCATGTCATCTGCAAACAATGAGAGTTTTACTTCTTCTTTTCCAATTTGGATTCCTTTTATTTCTTTTTCTGCTCTGATTGCTGTGGCCAAAACTTCCAAAACTATGTTGAATAGTAATGGTGAAAGTGGGCACCCTTGTCTTGTTCCTGACTTTAGAGGAAATGCTTTCAATTTTTCACCATTGAGGATAATGTTTGCTGTGGGTTTGTCATATATAGCTTTTATTATGTTGAGGTATGTTCCTTCTATTCCTGCTTTCTGGAGAGTTTTTATCATAAATGGATGTTGAATTTTGTCAAAGGCTTTCTCTGCATCTATTGAGATAATCATATGGTTTTTATTTTTCAATTTGTTAATGTGGTGTATTACATTGATTGATTTATGGATATTGAAGAATCCTTGCATCCCTGGGATAAAGCCCACTTGATCATGGTGTATGATCTTTTAATGTGTTGTTGGATTCTGATTGCTAGAATTTTGTTAAGGATTTTTGCATCTATGTTCATCAGTGATATTGGCCTGTAGTTTTCTTTTTTGTGGCATCTTTGTCAGGTTTTGGTATTAGGGTGATGGTGGCCTCATAGAATGAGTTTGGAAGTTTACCTTCCTATGCAATTTTCTGTAAGAGTTTGAGCAGGATAGGTGTGAGCTCTTCTCTAAATTTTTGTAGAATTCAGCTGTGAAGCCCGTCTGGACCGGGCTTTTGTTTGCTGGAAGATTTTTGATTACAGTTTCAATTTCTGTGCTTGTGATGGGTCTGTTAAGATTTTCTATTTCTTCCTGGTCCAGTTTTGGAAAGTTGTACTTTTCTAAGAATTTGTCCATTTCTTCCATGTTGTCCATTTTATTGGCATATAATTGTTGATAGTAGTCTCTTATGATCCTTTGTATTTCTGTGTTGTCTGTTGTGATCTCTCCATTTTCATTGCTAATTTTGTTGATTTGATTTTTCTCCCTTTGTTTCTTGATGAGTCTGGCTAATGGTTTGTCAATTTTATTTATCCTTTCAAAGAACCAGCTTTTGGTTTTGTTGATTTTTGCTATGGTCTCTTTTGTTTCTTTTGCATTTATTTCTGCTCTAATTTTTAAGATTTCTTTCCTTCTACTAACCCTGGGGTTCTTCATTTCTTCCTTTTCTAGTTGCTTTAGGTGTAGAGTTAGGTTATTTATTTGACTTTTTCTTGTTTCTTGAGGTGTGCCTGTATTGCTATGAACTTTCCCCTTAGGACTGCTTTTACCGTGTCCCACAGGTTTTGGGTTGTTGTGTTTTCATTTTCATTCGTTTCTATGCAAATTTTGATTTCTTTTTGATTTCTTCTGTGATTTGTTGGTTATTCAGCAGTGTGTTGTTCAGCCTCCATATGTTGGAATTTTCAATAGTTTTTCTCCTGTAATTGAGATCTAATCTTACTGCATTGTGGTCAGAAAAGATGCTTGGAATGATTTCTATATTTTTGAATTTACCAAGGCTAGCTTTATGGCCCAGGATGTGATCTATCCTGGAGAAGGTTCCATGTGCGCTTGAGAAAAAGGTGAAATTCATTGTTTTGGGATGAAATGTCCTATAGATATCAATTAGGTCTAACTGGTCTATTGTATCGTTTAAAGTTTGTGTTTCCTTGTTAATTTTCTGTTTAGTTGATCTATCCATAGGTGTAAGTGGGGTATTAAAGTCTCCCACTATTATTTTGTTATTGTTAATTTCTCCTTTCATACTTGTTAGCATTTGTCTTACGTACTGTGGTGCTCCTGTGTTGGGTGCATATATATTTATAATTGTTATATCTTCTTCTTGGATTGATCCTTTGATCATTATGTAGTGACCTTCTTTGTCTCTTTTCACAGCCTTTGTTTTAAAGTCTATTTTATCTGATATGAGTATTGCTACTCCTGCTTTCTTTTTGGTCCCTATTTGCATGGAAAATCTTTTTCCAGCCCTTCACTTTCAGTCTGTATGTGTCCCCTGTTTTGAGGTGGGTCTCTTGTAGACAACATATGTAGGGGTCTTGTTTTTTGTATCCATTCAGCCAGTCTTTGTCTTTTGGTTGGGGCATTCAACCCATTTATGTTTAAGGTAATTACTGATAAGTATGATCCGTTGCCATTTACTTTATTGTTTTGGGTTGAGTTTATACACCGTTTTTGTGTTTCCTATCTAGAGAGTATCCTTTAGTATTTGTTGGAGAGCTGGTTTGGTGGTGCAGAATTCTCTCAGCTTTTGCTTGTCTGAAAAGCTTTTGATTTCTCCTTCATACTTGAATGAGATCCTTGCTGGGTACAATAATCTGGGCTGTAGGTTATTTTCTTTCATCATTTTAAGTATGTCTTGCCATTCCCTCCTGGCTTGAAGAGTTTCTATTGAAAGATCAGCTGTTATCCTTATGGGAATTCCCTTGTGTGTTATTTGTTGTTTTTCCCTTGCTGCTTTTAATATTTGTTCTTTGTGTTTGATCTTTGTTAATTTGATTAATATGTGTCTTGGGGTGTTTCTCCTTGGGTTTATCCTGTTTGGGACTCTCTGGGTTTCTTGTACTCGGGTGATTATTTCCTTCCCCAGTTTAGGGAAGTTTTCCACTATTATCTTCTCAAGTATTTTCTCATGGTCTTTCTTTTTGTCTTCTTCTTCTGGAACCACTATGATTCGAATGTTGTAGCGTTTAATATTGTCCTGGAGGTCTCTGAGATTGTCCTCATTTCTTTTAATTCATTTTTCTTTTATCCTCTCTGATTCATTTATTTCTACCATTCTATCTTCTAATTCACTAATCCTGTCTTCTGCCTCTGTTATTCTACTATTTGTTGCCTCCAGAGTGTTTTTAATTTCACTTATTGCATTATTCATTATATATTGACTCTTTTTATTTCTTCTAGGTCCTTGTTAAACCTTTCTTGCATCTTCTCAATCCTTGTCTCCAGGCTATTTATCTGTGATTCCATTTTAGCTTCAAGATTTTGGATCAATTTCACTATCATTATTCGGAATTCTTTATCAGGTAGATTCGCTATCTCTTCCTCTTTTGTTTGGTTTGGTGGGCATTTATCCTGTTCCTTTATCTGCTGAGTATTCCTCTGTCTCTTCATCTTGTTTAAATTGCTGAGTTTGGGGTGTCCTTTCTGTATTCTGGCAGTTTGTGGAGTTCTCTTTATTGTGGTGTTTCCTCACTGTGTGTGGGTTTGTACACGTGGCTTGTCAAGGTTTCCTGGTTAGGGAAGCTTGTGTCGGTGTTCTGGTGGGTGGAGCTGTATTTCTTCTCTCTGGAGTGCAATGAAATGTCCAGTAATGAGTTATGAGATGTCTATAGTTTTGGGGTGACTTTGGGCAGCCTGTATCTTGAAGCTCAGGGCTATGTTCCTTTGTTGCTGGAGAATTTGCTTGGTATGTCTTGCCCTGGAACTTATTGGCCCTTGTGTGGTGCTTGGTTTCAGTGTCGGTATGGAGGCATTTGATGAGCTCCTGTCAATTGATGTTCCTTGAGTCAGGAGTTCCTGAGTCAGGGTTTGGACTTAAGTCTCCTGCTTCCGGTTATCGGTCTTATTTTTACAGTAGTTTCAAAACTTCTCCTTCTATACAGCACCATGGATAAAACATCTACATTAAAGATGAAAAGTTTCTCTACAGTGAGGGTCACTCAGAGAGTTTCACAGGGTTACATGGAGAAGAGAAGAGGGAGGAGGGAGTTAGAGGTGACCCAAATGAGATGAGGTGAATCAATAGTGGAGAGAGTGAGCTAGCCAGTAGTCACTTCCTTATGTGCACTCCACAACTGGACCACTCAGAGATGTTCACGGGGTTATACAGAGAAGAGAAGAAGGAGGAAGGTAACAGAGGTGGCCAGAAGGATAAAAGGGGGGGATGAAAAGGAGGGAGACAGATCCAGCCAGTAATCAGTTCCCTAAGTGTTCCCCACTGTCTGGAACACACAGAAATTCACAGAGTTGGGTAGAGTAGAGAGGGGTTAGGGAGGAGACACAGGCGACCTGGTGGAGAAAAAGGAGAGTCCAAAGGGAGAGAGAGCAGTCAAGCCAGTAATCTCACTCCCTAGTGAAAAATGGGTCCTGAAGATTGGGTCCTTAAAGGTACAAAATTGGTAACAAATACATAAAAGCAAAAATTAAAAATCTAGAGTAGAGTTTGGAATTTCAAAACTACAATGTTAAAGAAAAGAAGAAGGAAAAGAAAGAGAGAAAAAATGAACAAACAAAAACAAACAAGGTCGCATAAATTATAAAGAAAGTACAGGTACAAAATTGATAACTAATACCCGAAAGCAAAAATTAAAAATCTAGAGTAGAGTTTGGAATTTCAAAAATACGATGTTAAAGAAAAAAGAAGGAAAAGAAAAAGAGAAAAAAAACAAACAAAAAAAACAAACAAGGTCTTGAAAATTATAAAGAAAGTACAGGTACAAAATTGATAACTAATACCAGAAAGCAAAAATTAAAAATCTAGAGTAGAGTTTGGAATTTCAAAAATACAATGTTAAAAAAAAGAAGAAGAAGAAGAAGAAAAATAAAGAGAGAAAACAAACAAACAAATAAGAACAATGTCACAAAAATTATAAAGAAAATACAGGTACAAAATTGATATCAAATACCAAAAAGCATAAATTAAAAATCTAGAGCAAAGTTTGGAATTTCAGATATACAATGTTATATAAAAGAAGAAGAGAAAGAAACAGAGAAGAAGAAGAAAAAAAAAAGTCACAGAAATTATATAAAAAAACTATAGGTACAAAATTGATAACATATACCAAAAAGCTTAAAAATTAAAAATCTAGAGTAGAGTTTGGAATTTCAAAAATACAATGTTAAAGAAAAGAAGAAAAAACAAAAACAAAAACAAACAAACAAAAAAACAAGGTCAAAAAATTATAAAATATATATATATGAAGTTTGCTGAAGAAGAAAAAAATATGGTTTTTTTTTTTTTTTTTTTTGCAAAGTAATAGGTTATAAAAGTGAAAATTAAAGGAACAATAGAGGACTTAAAAAAATTTTTTTAATTAAAAAAAAAGAAAGAATGATCGTAAAAATAATAAAAATATATCTAGGACTTTTTTTTGGGGTTTTTGTGGGTGTTGTGGGTTCAGTTCATTTTGCTAGTTCCTTGGTCAGATTTATATTTCTCAAGATCTATAGGCCTCTTCCTATGTAGTCCGTAGTAACCACAGGGTTTTGATCTATTGCCTGTAGCTTCCAAGGCGTTTCCCTCTGTTATATCTTCTTCTGTTTGCTAGTCTCTTCAGTATCTGGTTTCTGCCCTGACACAAAGGCACGGTGGAGGACTTTTTTTTTTTTTTTTTTTTTTTTTTTTTAGGCTTACTTGTTCAGTCGCGCTGTGGGGGGAGGGAGGAGGGATGCTGCAAACAAATAACACTGGCGTGGGCTCGCAGTGCCTCAGCCACCCTGGGTCTGCCCCCGCTCACGGCGCATGTAGCCTCCCTGTCCACACTGCTCGGACTCTAGGTTGTTCCGCTGGGAACAATCCGAGGCCGGCCCTGGGCTGCATGCACCTCCCAGGTCCAAGCCGCTCAGGTTCAGGCACTCGAGTAGTCCTCAGAGGCGCAGACTCAGTTGGGCCTGCGTTTTGTGCTCTTCCCAGGTCCGAGTAGCTCAGGTGATGAGGTGTTTGTGAGCGCCAATGCTGCGACTTATCGCCTCCCGCCACTTGGTTATCTGGGTGTAAAACCGCGCACCTTCTCAGGCAGATGTTGACCATCCAGACCCCAAGAAGTTTTAGTTAGCAAAGAAGCCTGCTTACAGTTTTATAGATAATGTCTCTCTGGGGCTGCGATTCCCCCTCCGGCTCTGGCTGCCTGTCACCGGGGGAAGATCTGCAGCCGGCTATCTCTGTTCAGTCCTTTGTTCCGCACGGGCCTGGCGGTCTTAGGTTAGGGCTGGCTTTTCACGTGGTAGATATCCCACAGTCTGGTTTGCTAGCCCAAATTATTTCGCTCAGATAGCGCTCAGGTATTCAGGCCAGATTCTTACTCTCAGCGATGCAGCCCACGCCGCGCCTCCCTGCCCAGCCCCAGCTTGCTAATGGCGGATGCAGGCGTCTGCGCTGCTTCTCCGCTGGGGGAGTTACCATAGGGCTGCAATCTGCGCAGTTTTAATTGTTTATTTATTTTTTCTCCCTGTTATGTTGCCCTCTGTGCTTCCAAAGCTCGGCACAGATTCAGCAGTGAGAAGGTTTCTGGTGTTTGGAAACTTCTCTCTTTTAAGATTCCCCTTCCCGGGACGGAACTCCGTCCCTCCCTTTTTTGTCTCTTTTTTTGTTTTTAATATTTTTTTTCCTACCTCCTTTTGAAGAGTTGGGTTTCTTTTCTGGGTGCCTGATGTCCTCTGCCGGCATTCAGAAGTTGTTTTGTGGAATTTACTCGACGTTTAAATGCTCTTTTGATGAATTTGTGGGGGAGAAAGTGTTCTCCCCGTCCTACTCCTCCGCCATCTTGGCTCCTCCCCTGTTGCACACTTTAGACATATATAACATATAACTTAGTAACCTGAGTGTTTTTTTTTTTTTAATTTCCCTACAAATTACCACTAACAATCTGGGAGAGTGAGGATATATTCTTGGAAGTCTGGGAGATATGGTGCCCTATATGTATGAAATTTCTCTGAAATCCTATGTTCATGGAATTCACATGTTACATTCTACTCTGTAATATAACCTTATTTGTTTCAATATATGAAAACATGCTTTAAATTGATCATCTAGAATTGCATACCATGTTTATCCCAGTTTAATGTCACACTCATACACCGCTAGCTGGCCTATTTTCCCTTAGAGGATAGAAATATATTGATAGAATTCTCAAGGAAATGGGGATGCATTCAAGGCTGAGGCAGGTGGTCTCATGGAAAACCGAAACAATAGCTCCTCATTGTTATTACAGCCACAGCCATGGTGATCACAAAAAGATCAAGAGACCTAGTGATAAACCTCTCATCCTGTCATCTCTGAGCCTCCCACACCCCATTAAGATAGGAGTAGATTAATGCAAATTTGTTTTTATCTAATGAAGATGTTTCTGGTTTTTGAAAATGCTTTTTGGTTTTTTTCTTAATGCATTTCTCCAATAAAATAATGCAGAGTCATTTAAAAAAGAAAGGTAAGGTTATCAGTATTTTTACTTGGTCAGAGACAGTGATTCATATTAAGAAGCCTACTACACAGTAAAAATAGAGAAAAGACAAGGTAAATATACAACCAGAAGTGAATCTCAGGCAAACCAAGACTTGTAATTGGAATTGATACTCGAAGGAGGAAAGGACACTCAGAAAATCTGAAGTGGAAATCCCTGCTCTCCTAAGTCTGAGGAGCATAATGGGCTATAAAGACAGATACTCTGGTCAGGACATGGTGGAAGTTCATGAGGTCTTCCTTAGCTTCTCAGCCTAGAACATAGGAGGTTGAAATTCCAAGATAGAGAATCAAGTTTTTTTTAAAGCAAAATTTCCCCTATAAAGCTTCATTTTGTAAAAATGATGTTTTGCTTATTCAGAGCTTTATTTTCTTCTTCTAAAAAAGTGCGAATGTTCACACCACTGCATTAATGAGCAATGGCAACCTTCTTCCTGCATCGTCTTTCCAAAGGTTTTTTCTCTTTTAGGTTTGTTTTGTTTATGTGTTTTTTGCCTCTGCCTTTCATGTTAAGTGTGATTTTTCTCAAATGTCTAGTGATATCAGATGCTCATTCGCACTTTGTTGTTGTTTAGTTGTTATGTCCTGTCTCTTTTACAGCCCCCTGGAGTGTAGCTCACCAGGCTCCAAGGGACTCTCCAGGCAAGGATATTGGAGCAGGTTGCCATTTCCTTCTCCAAGGGATCTTCCCAACCTGGGGATTGAACCTGTGCCTCCTGTATTGCAGGTTTGCCACTGAGCCACTTGAAAAGCCCAATTCATTTATACTTAATAGGTTATAAATCTGGGATTTGAGCAGAAGAAGATGGCCTCACTTCATTCTCAGCTGAGACTGGCATCCCAGATTCTTAAGATCTTTTATTCAAAATCTTCAGAAAAATAGGCTTTCGACTTTCAAGGCACCTGGGGTTTTTTAGCATTTCCTTCATTGGGCCCTCAAGATTCAACTTCCTTCAGCTAATCCAGTTACCACTTCTCCGTCCACTCTAAATTCCCAAAACATCTCACCTGCTGTCATTTCTTGCTTATTGTATAAATCCTTTGGCATTCGTAAATTTAAAAAAAAAATTTTTTTAGGTTCTCAGAAAGAAACAGAAAAAAATACGTCTTTAGTTCATTATGCTTAGTATAAGAGTAGCTTTCACTGATTTTCTTAAGATATATTATAAGGTGCTCAGGGGCAGAGTTCCTGTCTTGCTAATGTCTCTGTTTCCTAGCAGATAGTGAGCACTCAGTAAGCACCCACCAAGTGAATGGGAGAAATAAGAGAATTCAGTTTTAAAAACCTCTCAGACAGCAATCTAGCGACTAGCCACAAGGGGGCACTGCCTGTGTTCATATTAAGTTTCAAGATTAGCTCAAAATTCAGAGAAACCTCCAGTTAGAGATCAGACAGGCTGATATACAGAACAGCATATATTTTAACATTACGACAGCATTCATAGTGTTCCTCTAAGCCCAGGGGAGTTTCTTGAAGCAAAAAAACCCTTTTAGGAAGTAATTTTTTTGCTGAAATAGGTGATAGGGATGTGCCTTGAAGATTTATTAATAATCCTATGGATGCACCTGACATGTGAGTATTGAGGGCTTCTGGACCTTGCACAGGGAATTCTAAAGGGGTAGAAAATCTGTGAGAGAAGGAGGTGAGGTATAACTGGGTCTATGAAAAGAGAAACAGAAGAATCAGAGGGAGGGAGGAGGGGAGGGGGGAAGGAAGAAGAAAAGGGAAAAGCACAGAGCCAGGGCTGGGGAATTAGGGAAAAGAGTGTCCATTGCAGCTCTCAGAAAGGTGATCTGAAATGATTTTGCATATCTTCCTTTGATTTTCTAAATAGGTGTGAGTGCCCAACAGCTGAATCAGAGTCCTCAGTCTATGTCCATTCAGGAGGGAGAGGACGTCTCCATGAACTGCAGTTCCTCAAGCATGTTAAACTTCTTGCTGTGGTACAAGCAGGATGCCGGAGAAGGCCCAGTCCTACTAATAAAATTACTTAAGGGTGGTGAGTTGGCCAGAAATGGGAAACTGACTGCTCAGTTTGGAGGAACAAGGAAGGACAGCTTACTGAACATTTCGGCCTCTGAACCTAAAGATGCAGGCACCTACTTCTGTGCTGGCAGCACAGTGCTCCCCAAGCACCTGCAGCCTGCACTCAAACTGGCAATGAGCACACCAGTCACCGTGCTTTCCCAGTTCCTGCTCTCTTGACATGAGATGCAACTGTGCACATGACCCCTGCCCCTGCCCCCTGCCCTTCTGCTACTGCAAACTCATGTAGTCAAGGTTCATTACCTCTGCTTAATAAACACAACTCCTTTCTAATCTATAGGGTAGGTTTGCTTACTTATTTTGTCAGGATATAAAGAGAAAGGATCAATACACAATCACAATCAAATATTTAGCATATTTCTCTTACAAATGGATAAATATTATGTAATGAGTAGTAAATAAGCCACAAAGATCTAATGTACAGTATAATGAATTTAGACAAGATGTCCTTTTCATTATAGGGGACTGGAATGCAAAAGTAGGAAGTCAAGAAACACCTGGAATAACAGGCAAATTTGGCCTTGAAATACAGAATGAAGCAGAGCAAAGATTAATAGAGTTTTGCCAAGAAAATGCACTGGTCATAACAAACACCCTCTTCCAACAACACGAGAAGACTCTATACATGGACATCACCAGATGGTCAACACCGAAATCAGATTGATTATATTCTTTGCAGGCAAAGATGGAGAAGCTCTATACAGTCAGCAAAAACAAGACCAGAACCTGACTGTGACTCAGATCATGAACTCCTTATTGCCAAATTCAGGCTTAAATTGAAGAAAGTAGGGAAAACCACTAGACCATTCAAGTATGACCTAAATCAAATCCCTTATGATTATACAGTGGAAGTGAGAAATAGATTTAAGGGCCTAGATCTGATAGAGTGCCTGATGAACTATGGAATGAGGTTCGTGACATTGTACAGGAGACAGGGATCAACCATTCCCATGGAAAAGAAATGCAAAAAAGCAAAATGGCTGTCTGGGAGGCCTTACAAATAGCTGTGAAAAGAAGAGAAGTGAAAAGCAAAGGAGAAAAGGAAAGATATAAACATCTGAATGCAGAGTTCCAAAGAATAGCAAGAAGAGATGAGAAAGCCTTCTTCAGCGATCAATGCAAAGAAATAGAGGAAAACAACAGAACGGGAAAGACTGGGGATCTCTTCAAGAAAATTAGAGATACCAGAGGAACATTTCATGCAAAGATGGGCTCGATAAAGGACAGAAATGGTATGAACCTAACAGAAGCAGAAGATATTAAGAAGAGATGGCAAGAATACACAGAAAAACTGTACAAAAAAGATCTTCACAACCCAGATAATCAGGATGGTGTGATCACTGACCTAGAGCCAGACATCCTAGAATGTGAAGTCAAGTGGGCCTTAGAAAGCATCACTATGAACAAAGCTAGTGGAGGTGATAGAATTCCAGTTGAGCTATTCCAAATCCTGAAAGATGATGCTGTGAAAGTGCTGCACTCAATATGCCAGCAAATTTGGAAAACTCAGCAGTGGCCACAGGACTGGAAAAAGTCAGTTTCCATTCCAATCCCAAAGAAAGGCAATGCCAAAGAATGCTCAAACTACCACACAATTGCACTCATCTCACATACTAGTAAAGTAATGCTCAAAATTCTCCAAGCCAGGCTTCAGCAGTATGTGAACCGTGAACTTCCAGATGTTCAAGCTGGTTTTAGAAAAGGCAGAGGAACCATAGATCAAATTGCCAACATCTGATGGATCATCAAAAAAGCCAAAGAGTTCCAGCAAAACATCTATTTCTGCTTTCTTGACTATGCCAAAGCCTTTGACTGTGTGGATCACAATAAACTGTGGAAAATTCTTAAAAATATGGGAATACCAGACCACCTGATCTGCCTCTTGAGAAATCTGTATGCAGGTCAGGAAGCAACAGTTAGAACTGGACATGGAACAACAGACTGGTTCCAAATAGGAAAAGGAGTACATCAAGGCTGTATATTGTCACCTTGCTTATTTAACTTATATGCAGAGTACATCATGAGAAACGCTGGACTGGAAGAAACACAAGCTGGAATTAAGATTGCCAGGAGAAATATCAATAACCTCAGCTATGCAGATGACACAACCCTTATGGCAGAAAGTGAAGAGGAACTAAAAAGCCTCTTGATGAAGGTCAAAGTGGAGAGTGAAAAAGTGGGCTTAAAGCTCAACATTCAGAAAACGAAGATCATGGCATCCGGTCCCATCACTTCATGGGAAATAGATGGGGTAACATTGGAAACAGTGTCAGATTTTATTTTTCTGGGCTCCAAAATCACTGCAGATGGTGACTGCAACCATGAAATTAAAAGACACTTATTCCTTGGAAGGAAAGTTATGGCCAACCTAGACAGCATATTCAAAAGCAGAGACATTACTTTGCCAACAAAGGTTCATCTAGTCAAGGCTATGGTTTTTCCTGTGGTCATGTATGGATGTGAGAGTTGGACTGTGAAGAAGGCTGAGCGCCGAAGAATTGATGCTTTTGAACTGTGGTGTTGGAAAAGACTCTTGAGAGTCCCGTGGACTGCAAGGAGATCCAACCAGTCCAGTCTGAAGGAGATCAGCCCTGGGATTTCTTTGGAAGGAATGATGCTGAAGCTGAAACTCCAGTACTTTGGCCACCTCATGCGAAGAGTTGACTCATTGGAAAAGACTCTGATGCTGGGAGGGTTTGGGGGCAGGAGGAGAAGGGGACGACAGAGGATGAGATGGCTGGATGGCATCACTGACTCGATGGACATGAGTTTGAGTGAACTCAAGGAGTTGGTGATGGACAGGGAGGCCTGGCATGCTGAGATTCATGGGGTCGCAAAGAGTCAGACACAACTGAGCAACTGAACTGAACTGAGCTGAAGACCTTAAACTCACAGGCTGTTACACATCAAATTTATTCAATTAAACACAAATAAATAAAATATAAAATAAAACAAAAGGATAGCCATCAATGAAATAGAGTTGAGAGACCAGGAATAAATCCATACATCTGTGGCCAATTAATTTTCAACAAAGTGCCAAGGCCATTCAAAAAGGAAGCAACACAGGGACAACTAGATAGCTATATGCAAGAGCACATACATATGTAAGAATTAATTTAAATGGTTCAAAGGCTTGAACATAAAAGCTATAACTAGAAACCCTTAGAAGAAAACATATGTAAAATTTGGTGACCTTGGACTATGAAACAGTTTCTTAGATGTGACATCAAAAGCAAAGTAACCAAAGAAAAAATAAGTAAGTTCAACTTCATCAAAATTTAAAATTTTTGTGCATCAAAGGTCATAAAGTTTTCCACAAATGAGAGTGAAAAGGCAACCCCCAAAAATGGAAGACTATATTCACAAATCATGTATCTGATGAAGATATACAATTAAAACTATATTTAAAAAGTAACTTACAATTCAGTAATGAAACGACAAATACCAATTTAAAAATGGGTTAAGGATTTGAATAGTCTTTGCTCCAAATAAGATCTGTAAATGGCCAGTGAGACCAAGAAAAGATGCTCAACATCATTATTCATTAGGGAACGTAGATCAAAATCACGAGATACCACATCACACTGACTAGAATAGACATCTTTCTTTAAATGGAAAATGATAAGTGTTGGTGAGACTGTGGAGAAATAGAAATGCTACATGATGTAGCCACTTTGGAAAACAGCTTGGCAGTTCTTTAATTGGTTAAAAACAGAGTTACCATTTTGGAGAAGACAATGGAACCCCACTCCAGTACTCTTGCCTGGAAAATCCCATGGGCGGAGGAGCCTGGTAGGCTGCAGTCCATGGCGTCCCTGAGGGTCGGACATGACTGAGTGACTTCACTTTCTCTTTTCACTTTTATGCATTGGAGAAGTAAATGACAACCCACTCCAGTGTTCTTGCCTGGAGAATCCCAGGGACGGGGGAGCCTGGTGAGCCTGGTGGACTCCTCACACGACTGAAGTGACTTAGCAGTAGCAGAGTTACCATTTGACCCAGTAATTACACTCCTAGGTGTCTACAGAAGGATTGAAAACATGTTTGCAAAAGCTTATATACAAATGTTTATAGCAGAATGATTCCTAATAGCCAAAAAGATTGAAACAACTCAAGTGTCCATCCACTACGAAAGAGATATATGAAATGTGGCTTATCCATATTATCACAGTATATTGCATTATATTCATATTAGGATTATGTCAAATTCTATACCCAACAATTATAAATTAATCTAATTTGGCTGAAAAGAAAACAAAACTAAAGAGCCAAACTCGTAAAAAACTGATCTCTTGACAGAATCTAACAGAAATAGAAAGAATCCACAAAAACATAATTAAAACACTCCATATAATTTAGATACTTTAAAACACACTACATAAAATTTTATGATGGGACTCAAACTATTTTAATTCAATGAAAATGAAAACACCACCTGTCAAGTTTGTTGGATACAACTAAAACAATACCTAAAAGGATATTTCTAGTCCTAAATTACGTATTAGAAAAGAAGAGGTTGCATGTCCATTGAACTGAGTAATCAACTTAACATAGAAAAGGGGCAACAAATAAGTCCCAAACAGAATAATACAAAATTTAATTAATAAAATAGAGCAAAAGCAAAATATCATTTGAAATGACAAATAATGTTGATAAACCTCTGGCAAAACTGGTGAAAGAGGAAGCAATTGATAAAAAGAAACAACATTAGGAATGGGAAAGAAAAGAGTATCATTAAAGATACAATAGATTTATAGTGATAGAAATAATTCATGCTAATAAATTGAAAACAGATACAATAGTTGATTTCATAGGGCAAAAAAAGAAAAAACCTCACCAACACTGACAAGAAAAATATCTGCACTACTACATATAAAATAGATAACTAATAGCAACCTGCTCCATAGCACTGGGCACTCTTCTCAATACTCTGTAATGATCTTTGTAGGAAAAGAAGTTTTTAAAATGTGGATACATATTTATATGTGTATAACTGATTCACTGTGCTATACAGCAGAAACTAACACATTTTAAATCAACTATACAGCAATTAAATTTTTAAAATGAGAAAAAATCTGAATATATCTATCAAAACAACAAAATTGAATTAGTAGCTAAATGTTTACACACAAAAACACACACAGACACACACACAGGAACATACCAATCTCAGGTCCAGTTTTTTGAAAAGATATTTTAAAAGATAATTAGCATCATTTAAAAATTATTTTGGAAAAAAAAAATAAAAATCTTCCTAATTCATTTTGTGATGCTTTACAACTTTGATTAAAAAAAAAAAAAACAGTTAAGATAATTGAATAGGAGAAATTTCTTCCTGAAAATAACTGAAAAATAAAAATTAAAAATATTGGCAAATCTAAACTGTAATGAATACATAACATAAAATAATATGAGTAATTAGAGTTCATTTTAGAAATGTGTGGAAAATAACATTAGGAAAATCCATTGGGTCACAAAGAGTTGGACGTGACTGAAAATGTGCACATGCTTTCATGTAATTTCAACTTAGTAGATTAAAAGAAAAAATTGCAAGAGTATCTCAGTAGATAATATTCTTTAATTGATGTTTTATTATGGACATTTTCAAATATGTACAAAGGAAGATAGAATAATGTAAATAATAATAAATAATATAATATAAATAGTAAATACTATAAATAATAATATAGGTATGCCTCACCGGAATTCAACAATTATCAGTAATCTCAGCATGACTAATTTTTCTTCATTCATACTCCTTCATCCCCTCTCACCCTCACCCAGTTGAATTACTTTAAAGCAGTTCCTTTGATCACAATCCCTTCCTGCATCTCAGATCTTCCTTCTGAGATTTTGTGTGTGTGTGTGTGTGTGTGTGTGTGTTTGATCACACCTAGCTGCATGAGGGATCTTCGTTTCCTGACTGGGAATGGAACCCACATCCCTTGCATTGAGACCTCAAAGTCCTAACTATTGGACCAGCAGGGAAGTCTCATTCTGAGAGACTGCTTTTGCTCCTTTCTTCCTAGGAACAAAGTCTGCAGTCTTAATTTCAACCTCTTTTTTTTTTCCAACCTCATTCTTGAAGATAGTTTACTCATAATTTTAGTTTATTACTCATTAATTTATTACTCGTTAATAGGTTAATAGCTATTTTCTATCAGTATTTGAAGACATTTTCCAGTATATTATAGCTTCCATTGCTGATTTTGATATATCTGCTCAGTGTCATTGCCATTCCTTTGTCAATAATTTTTTTTTTCTTTCTGACTTCTTTTAAAATCTTCTCTTTGACTTGGCAATATTTCTAAAATGTGGCTGTTTATAGAAATAACCTGAGTTGCTGGTTTAAAAAATGTAGACTCTCAGGTCTCTTCCTTGGAGATTCTATGTTATACTGAATTCACAAAAATTCACATCTATCTTTCAATTCATGAATTATCCTTTTAATTCTATTAATCTATTGTTTGGCCCATCCACTGAATTATTACATCCAACAATTACATTATTTCATTTATGAAAGTTATATTTGGTTCTTTATCCAATCCACCTAGCCAGTTTTTATCATCTTGATTCTTTTCTCATCGTTGACTTCCTGTATTATCTTTTTAATATTGCATACATAGATATTTTAGATTTAATAATTCCAAATTTGAAGACCCTGGGAATATTGACGTGTTGCTTATTTTCTAGCGGCTCTCATGTCTTCCAGGATAATGAGATCAATAGTGAGTCTTCAAAGGAGTTTTGGGAAAGACGTTTTGCCTCTCTCCCCACCTGTTCCTCTGTTCCAGCTCTCCACAGAATGCTTCAGCCCTTCACCCCACAGCGTGGGTTCCTCCTGGAACTAACAGCATTTTCTAACTTTCTGGTGTACCGTTTCCCTCTGCCTTCGCTGAGCCACAACCACTATTAGCGGTATGGGTAGCTTGGAGTAGTCTGTCCTTCAACAGTGACGCAATTTTGGAAGAACCTATCATCACTGTTAAAACATGTGGATTCAAGTTTACAGTTATTCTTCACCAGCTCACAAGATGGCAGTGCTCTGTTTTAAATGACTCCCGAGTGACTGATGGGAGGGATTTGAATTTGAATTAGAGCTAAACGATACTTGTTTTCCTGGCTGGCTGAATAGTCAAATTGCTATTTCCCTTTTGTGGTGTGTGTGTCTGTGTCTGTGTCTGTGTGTCTGCACACATGTATGCACATACATGTGCTAGAGAGAGAGGGTGTTGGTTTAAAAAAGGAAAGCTTGGGGCAGTAAAAACAAACCCAAGAAGCAAAGGATGGAGACATGGCCACGAGCTTCTCTAGTGATCTTCTGGCTTCAACTGAGCTGTGAGTAGCACAACTCTTAATATAAAAGATGAGGACAGTCAGGAAAATCTGAGGATTGATCCTCAGAAAACACAAGGGGGGAAAGTGAAATTCATTCTGACTTATCTAGGAGCATCTAATGTTTTTACTGGAGAATATTTATGATGTCTGATAAGATTTGACCTGACATCATTCTTTCTCTGACCAATTTATTTATTGATCTTTTCTAAACAGTGGTGAAGAGTGATGACCATGTGATGCAGAGTCCCCCATCTCTGATTGTCCATGAGGGAAGCAATGCAACTCTCAGTTGCAGTTACAAAGTGACTTTCAAAGCCTGCACTGGTATAAGCAGGAAGAGAAAGTTCCCACATTTCCATTTGCGCTAATTTCAACTGGGATTGAGAAGAAGTTAGGAAGATTAATAGGCACATTAGATGGAAAAGAACTTCTCAGCACCCTGCACATCACAGTCACTGAGCTCGGAGACTCAGCCACCTACCTCTGTGCAGTGGAGGCACAATGCTTTCTAGGCACCTGCAGCCTGGACCCAAATGCTACAACTGAGGCTCCTATAACTGTTAGATGGGTTTCTTGCTAAATCACGCATGCCTTCAAAATCAAGCTGTATGGAAAAGCAACTATTGGTGAAGATCCTAGTGCCCCTGTTGACAATTACTCAGGAAGCTTAATGAGTCAGATCAGACCAACTCATATCACTCTCTACGGAAGTCAGCATAGCTAATATTTTCAGTGAATACCAACTCCATTACCACACTATTATGGCCTGTGGTAGAAAGAAAGCCTTTTACCAGGATTGCACCAGCAACTAGCATGTGTACCACCCATCATTCACTTTGCCTGACAGCTTCTATGGATAAAAAGTCCAGTTTATTTTTGGTTTTCTAGTCCCACCTAGAATAGACTTATTTACAGATGGAGTTCTCCCTGCAGCTTTTTGCTGGACCTATTAGTAAAGAACAAAAAGTGCAAATCAAGGCATCGTTGTTTGATTCAAATGAAAGTTTTTCTTCCCTACTTTCAGTATTCTCACTCACTCCCTTGATTTGAGAGTTGTTGCTTATACTAGGTGCTTCATAAAAATGACATAGTAGAATTTTCTTAAGATATAACACATTAATTTGAACACTTAGTATCTTAAGCAGTCTCCCCCAAAAAAATAAGTGTTAGCCAACCCAAGTTATGCAAAACTAACATAAGCTTAGCCTGGTTGAGTTATGATATATTTTTCCATGAAATATTCTTTCATCATATTTATTGTATTAACAAAGAGTTTGTAATGAAAACAACTATTCATTGAGATGAGAAAATACTATGTGCTTTGTTGGAGAAGGAAATGGCAACCCACTCCAGTACTCTTGCCTGGGAAATTCCATGGACAGAGGAGCCTGGTAGGCTGCAGTCCATGGGGTCACAAAGAATCAGACACGACTGAGCGACTTCTTTCTTTCTTTCTTTCTTGTACTTCACAAATATTACTTCATTGAATTTTCATAGTAACTCTGATTGATCATTGTTCCTATTCCCTGTTAACAGATCAGGAAATGCAATTTCAGGAAGACTAAGGTATCCCCCCATAAAAAAACCTGATAGAATTTGAAATTAAGACTATCCAACTCCAAAGGCTATGCTTTCTCCAATACATGCCCCATGTTATATATCATGGGGAGAAAAATTATCACAGCATGACCACAATTTTATACCAGAGAAATACACAAAACATCAGAATAGCACATTTGACACATGAATAAAGTAACATGTTCACAATAACATGTGAATTAAACAACACCAAAATGTTTGCAGCAATATTATTGATAGTTGTCTTTGAGTACTGTGTGTGTGCTAAGTCACTTCAGTTTTGTCCTATTCTTTGTGACCCCGTGGACTGTAGCCTACCAGCTCCTCTGTCCATGGGATTCTTCAGGCAAGAGCACTAGAGAGGGTTGCCATTTGCTCCTCCAGGGATCTTCCTGACCAAGGGATTGAACCTGCATCTCTTTACATCTACTTTACATCTACAGTGCACTTCTTTGCATAGGCAGGCAGGTTCTTTACTACTAATACCACCTGGGAAACCCAAAGGCTTAGTACTATTTATTATTTTTCTGCTTTATAATATTCTTTACTGTTTAAACTGCCTGCAAGGCGAAAAAATACAATATGTTTCATTTTAAAATCCCAAAATCCCAGGAAACTGAAACTGCATTATAGGGTTATTATCTGACATATACAGTGTCGCTGGATTATGACAAGAACAATACATGACCAAACGACACAGCATTAAAACAAGATTTTTTATTGGTAGCAGATTAATGCTATCCCTTAAACTGGGAAGGTGCTAAAGCTACAAAGTGACCTATTTCTCCTGATAATCAATTTTAAAGATTAACCTATAAGTGGAGTGTTCTAATACCCTGTCTGTAAAAGACTGCAGACAATAAAGACAACTTGGGCTCATGAGTGTTAAGAAAACACATTACAAGTTGAGCACAGCTCTGATTACACTGACCAGGAAAGGAGGAGACAGAGCAGGAAAACAGCAGATAATCATTAAAGGAAGAAACAGAGTTAAATGTGCCAGGATGTTGCTGCCTTTCTTCAGCCTCCACACACCTCTCTTTCCATTTTTCTTTCCTCCTTTTCTTTCTACACAAAGAGCCAGAAGCCAGGGATGGGATAAGAACTCATCTTTAATTTATTTAAGGCTACAAAATTGAAGTAAGAAACTCTATGGCAAATATAAAGTGAAGACAACAGGAAGAACAAGACAAAATATTTCTTTTTTCATTTGAAGTCCTAGGAAGAAAAGGTCTAGGAGTCTGATGACTAATCACTCTGCAGATGGCCTTCTTTAATGCAGGAGGTGTGTTCCTCAAAAGTTGTATGTAAACTGGGTTTTTATCTTATCACCCTCCCCCAATTCTTAATCCTCAAGAAGTATACAAGGCCAAACACTGAAAAATAAAAATCACAGTGTTAACTCATTATTCACTGTAGAAATCATCTTACCCTCAGCAATTTACAGTCCACATGCCCTCAAGTTTTCCCATATACAAGACCTGTCAGACACTTCGCCTCCAATGCATTAAATATACAGTTATATATATATGTTTATAAGTTATGATTTTTAATATTTATAAAATTCATGTGGTGGGTAAAGGAAGTCTATTGCATTATTTGATCTGGTTTTCAATCTGTTTAAAATATTTCTTAATTTTAGTTACTCCTTTCATGCATGGTAAGGAAGGGAGTTTATGAGATTTTCAACATATAGGCTGAAATCAGGGCCCTTTTATGACAACCTGGGACATGGTTTTTACCTGGCTATCTCCTTGTCATTCTTGACAACTCATCAAGATAAAGTAGGTCCTTTTCATTCTCAGCAGATGGCTATATAGTCATGAATCCCATGAATTCTACTGAATTTTTCCTAAAGAAGAAATTTACTAGAAGAAAAAAAAACTGAGAAACATGAAACTTGAGGTGCTATATTCAGAAACAAAATATTCACCCATAGGATGCAGCCTACTTGTTAGAGTATATTTTTTAAAATACTCTAAAATATAGAGATTCAGTTCAGTTAAGTCACTCAGTCATGTCCAACTCTTTGCGACCACATAGACTGCAGCACACCAGGCTTCCCTGTCCATCACCAACTCCTGGAGCTTGCTCAAATTCAGGTTGATTGAGTCAGTGATGCCATCCAACCATCTCATCCTGTCATCCCCTTCTCCTCCTGCCTTCAATCTTTTCCAGCATCAGAGTCTTCTCAGATGAGTCAGTTCTTTGCATCAGATGGCCAAAGTATTGGGAGTTTCAGCTTCAGCATCAGCCCTTCCAATGAATATTCAGGACTGATTTCCTTTAGGATGGACTGGTTGGATCTCCTTACAGTCCAAGGGACTCTCAAGAGTCTTCTCCAACACCACAGTTCAAAAACATCAATTCTTCGGCACTCACCTTTCTTTACAGTCCAAATCTCACATCCATACATGACTACTGGAAAAACTATAGCTTTGACTAGACGGACCTTTGTCGGCAAAGTAATGTCTCTGGTTTTTAGTATGCTGTCTAGGTTGGTCATAGCTTCTCTTCCAAGGTACAAGTGTCTTTTAATTTCATGGCTGCAGTCACCATCTGCAGTGACTTTGGAGCCCAAGAAAACATAGTCTCTCACTGCTTCCATTTTTCCCCATCTATTTGCCATGAAGTGATGGGAGCAGATGCCATGATCTTAGTTTTTTGAATGTTGAGTTTTAAGCCAGCTTTTTCAGAAATTGCACTCATCTCACATGCTAGCAAAGTAACACTCAAAATTCTGCAAGCCAGGCTTCAACAGTACATGAACAATGAACTTCCAGATGTTCAAACTGGATTTAGAAAAGGCAGAGGAACCAGAGATCAAATTGCAAACATCCATTGGATCATCAAAAAAGCAATAGAATTCCAGAAAAACATCTACTTCTGCTTTATTGTTTACACCAAAGCCTTTGACTATGTAGATTAAAACAAACTGTGGAGAATTCAAGAGATGGGAATACCAGACCACATTACCTGCCTCCTGAGAAATGTTTATGCAGGTCAAGAAGCAATAGTTAGAACCAGCCATGGAACAACAGACTGGTTCCAAATCGGGAAAGGAGTACATCAAGGCTGTATATTGTCACCCTGCTTATTTAACGTATATGCAGAGTACATCATGAGAAATGCAAGGCTGGATGAAGCACAAGCTGGAATCAAGATTGCTGGGAGAAATATCAATAACCTCAGATATGCAGATGACACCACCCTTATGGCAGAAAGTGAAGAGGAACTAAAGAGCCTGTTGATGAAAGTGAAAGAGGAGAGTGATAAAGCTTGCTTAAAACTCAACATTCAAAAATATAGAGATTATGAAGTGATATCAATAGTGTTTATAGGATAACATTAAGTTAAAGAAACAGTACAATGCCATCACCTTGTTTCAAGTGTTCTTAGTTTAATTTCTACTCAAAATCACTGCAGATGGTGATTGCAGCCACGAAATTAAAAGACACTTACTCCTTGGAAGGAAAGTTATGACCAACCTAGATAGCATATTCAAAAGCAGAGACATTACTTTGCCAACAAAGGTCCATCTAGTCAAGGCTATGGTTTTTCCTGTGGTCATGTATGGATGTGAAAGTTGGACTGTGAAGAAAGCTGAGCACCAAAGAATTGATGCTTTTGAACTGTGGTGTTGGAGAAGACTCTTGAGAGTCCCTTGGACTGCAAGGAGATCCAACCAGTTCATTCTAAAAGAGATCAGTCCTGGGTGTTTGGAAGGAATGATAAAGCTGAAACTCCAGTACTTTGGCCATCTCATGGGAAGAATTGACTCACTGGAAAAGACTCTGATGCTGGGATGGATTGGGGGCAGGAGAAGAAGGGGATGACAGAGGGTGAGATGGCTGGATGGCATCACTGACTCGATAGACATGAGTTTGAGTGAACTCCAGGAGTTGGTGATGGATAGGGAGTCCTGGCATGCTGGGATTCATGGGGTCGCAAAGAGTCAGACATGACTGACCGACTGAACTGAACTGAAATCAACTATGTTGTTTTATTTAAGCTTCTGCCTTAAAAACTATGTTTCTTATTCAATAGGATTTTTAAGGCTCTCCTCACCCCCTGCTTCTTTTTTTCCTTGTCTGACATGCTTGAATCCAGGGTATCCCACCTCTTCACAATATAACCAGAAAGTCCTCAGGAGATACACTCAAAACATAAATGAGTTTTTATAAGTTCCCACATCCCTGAGTCTGTATCTTAAAATACATACATCTGGTGCTTTGATGCAAAGGCATCTCTCATGACCAAAACCTCCTGTGGAGTATTTGAACACATGTCTTTGCACTAGTTCAGAGCTACACAAGGAGGGCATTTACACAAATGGCATTCCGGGCATTGATACCACTTAAAACGCAGACCTCCATGAGCAGCAGGTCCTCTTACCCACCAGTCAAGCAGAATGTGCTCTTCTGCCCTTTCTGGATTCTAAGAAGCTACCCTATCATTCCAGACTATGACCCCCCCATTCCCTCCTTTTTTCTTTTTTTCATTTTGCTGAATCTACCTAAACTTCTAAAAGAAAACATTGGTGTTAGACTTTTTGTCTGCTTGTATGTTTTTTTCCAGAAGACCCCTGAGATACAAAGAACATGGTAACTCCTCTCACAGCTGGTCATTGGCTCAGGGATATGAAGAGCTTGCAATTTAGTTTAGTCCTGGGGCAAAAACGCAGCTGAAATGGGAACTGTTTCTTTTTCATTCATTCCTGTTTTCTTCTATTAACAAGAACCAACAGAATTTACATCTCAAAAGAGTAACCTGTCACCAAAAGAAATATTCTAATTACAAGACCAGTATTTATTTGTCATTTCAAAAAAAAAGAACAAAGAAAATCATGTTAAAGAAACACCTATAACCTCAACCTACAGGAATTACCACTGTGGACAGTTAAGCATTTCTACTTTCCATTTCATCTTGTTCACAAACATGAAAAAATAAGTCTAGAGAGATGTGGGAAGTTTACATTATTTCAAAGAACCAGTGTTTTTCAAAGTCTCTGCAAGAAAAGATAGTTTTGTTTCTTTAAAAAAAAAAAATCTTCTTATGTAGTTCAGTTGAGCTCCTCCCATTTCTGACCTGAAACCCAGTGACCTGATTCTGAGACACTGTCCTCTTGGAAGCTGTCACCAAATAATGTAAACTCATTACCAAGAGATCCAGAAGAATGACGAATATGAAGTTTATCTTCACTTCACTTCTAGCACTGGCCCTTCCAGGTAACTGAGTCCTGTCCTGCATCTGAGTTGCCCTCCTGGAGGAGGCAGCCTGAATGAGCCTTGGTTGAGGTCTGCTTTGTGTTTCAGGGCTGAGGAGAGCAGACTGGATCAGATCCCAGGAGTCAGAAGTGTCTGGAGAAGAGGGGAAGACTGTGAGCCTCTTTTGTAATTATTATACTTCATCTAAGAGCTTCATTAGTCTCCTCTGGTATCGACAGTATCCAAATCAGGCACCAGAATATATTCTCTACAGACAATGGGGGTCCTCTGGAAAAGGATATGCCAGTTTTGCCACAGAACGGTTTTACTCAGATAATACAGCCAACACAACAAATTTGTACATCAAAAAGGTGGTGCCTTCAGACACAGCCTTGTATCTCTGTGCCCTGGAGAGGCACAAAGAGAATACTGCATAGGGTGGCCGTACAAGAACATCAACGCACAGGAGGAAGCAGAATGTAGCACCCAAAACCACACTGAGGAAACCAGAATTGAAAGAGACACATGTACCCCAATGTTCATCACAGCACTGTTTACAATAGCCAGGACATGGAAGCAGCCTAGATGTCCATCGGCAGATGAATAGATAAGAAAGCTGTGGTACCTATACACGATGGGATATTACTCAGCTATTAAAAAGAATGCATTTGAATCAGTTCTAACGAGGTGGATGAAACTGGAGCCTATTATACAGAGTGAAGTAAGTCAGAAAGAAAAACACCAATACAGTATACTAAAGCATATATATGGAATTTAGAAAGATGATAACAATGAGCCTATATACGAGATAGCAAAAGAAACACAGATATAAAGAATAGACTTTTGGACTCTGTGGGAGAGGGCGAGGGTGGGATGATTTGAGAGAATAGCACTGAAACATGTATATTATCATATGTGAAATAGATTGCCAGTCCAGGTTCGATGCATGAGACAGGGTGTTCAGGGGCTGGTGCACTGGGATGACCCTGAGGGATGGGATGGGGAGGGAAGAGGATGGGGGGTTCAGGATGGGGAACACATGTACACCCATGGCTGATTCATGTCAATGTATGGTAAAAACCACTACAGTATTGTAAAGTAATTAGCATCCAATTAAAATAAATTAATTAAAAAATACACACTGATTTTTTTTTTTTTTTTTGTAAGACACATCATGGTAGTTTGGAGATATGAGATCAGAAAAATTCTGCTCTGACTACATTACAGCTATTCAGTTGTAAGCAAATAGCTTAAGCTTTTGGAATTCTTATTTCCTGAAATTAGAGATAATAATACCATATTTCTTTGTCAGTTCTTACCTTTCCAGTTGGAGACAGGAGGCCAAGTGAGTAAGGGAAATTTTCACACAGGCTGCTTGAGTCAGAGGACACCTGCTGCAATGGTTCAAACCACACTTCTAACTGTCTACTACCATCCAAAGCCTAGCATCTTTGTACAAATGTTGGACAGGGTGTAAAAGACAAAGTAAGACTTTAAACCTAATTCATTATAAACTGTTAGCACAAGCAGCCTTGTTAGCCTTGTGATAACCACAAGCGGCTCCCAGGCTAGAAACCTAGGGTTCCTGCAGTTCACAGTGAAGCCCTCACCAGCCTCACTGTGGCTGAATAACTGCACCAGTCATTATAAGAGAACTTATTTCTACATAAACAAAATGTTTTTCAAGTCTTAGCTCCAAACTTTGTAGCTAGTGTGAAACAACTGAGGACTCTTCTCAATTCTAGCTCAGCATCCTGGCTCTTCCTCCTCTCTTGAACTGGAGGCACCAGCTTTATGGTTCGCTGCCCCCTAAATCTTCTTCCTTAGTTGTCCCAGACCCACTGACAGAGGCCCCCACTCCCTGGAATGCACTGTGTATGTCTCCAACTCATCTTTTACATGGATAAATAAGAAAAAGCAACCTTCAGCTCTTCACTCTAGAGTAGACCAGTCAGTGGAAGATTGAACTGATTGTGCCAAGCATTCAGAAATCTCCATTGACCTCTCATGGGAAACAACTTTTGGTCTCAAAGAAAGAAGATAAGTTAAAGCTATAATCTTCATAATTAATTTTGTCTGATGATTGTTTTAAAATAGTTAAAAATTGTGGAATCTAAACTATGGCACAAATGAACTTATCTATGAAACAGAAACAGACTCACAGACCTAGAAAACACACTTGTGATTGCCAAGCGGGGTGGGGGAAAGATGGATTAGGATTAGCAGATGGATAGACCAAAAGGTCCTACTGTATAGCACAGGGAACTATGTTCAATATCCTGTGGTAAACCATAACAGGAAGGAATACAGAAAGGAATGTGTATATGTATAACGGAATCACATCACTTTGCTACATACCAGAAATTAACACATTATAAATCAACTATACTCCAATAAAAAAGTTATATATTGAATTGTCTTTAAGAGATGAATACCTTCTCATTTTTAAAAAGTTGGAACATTATTGGAACATTACAGGTAAGGCATAAGTCCTTCCTGCTCACATCTTCATCTGGTCTCTTTTCCTAGAGGTAAATGCTGCTTTAGGTTTATATGGTAATATATATTACAGCCCTTTATCATAATTAATATGGGCATATATGTATACATGTACTCATGGAAAATATGTACTGTTATTTTGTGGCATTTTTACATAAATGTTAACAGACATGTTTTACTCAGCAACTTCCCTTTATTTTACTCACAAAATAGTCTTGAAGACAACCCATGTTAATAGATAGAGATCATTTCATTTCCTTTTAATTCATGCAAAGTAATTCATTGTATCAATGTTAATACATATGTTTTACTCAGCAACTTCCCTTTATTTTACTCACAAAATGGATTTGAAAACTAGCCATGTTGATAGATAGAGATCATTTCATTCCCTTTTAATTCATACAAAGTAATTCATTGTCTCAATTGTCTTCATCTTATTTAATACTACCAGTAATAGTAATAATACAATTCCTCTATGAGGTAGTGAACCAAGGCTTAGAAGATTAACTGACCAACATCACATGACTAGTAAGTGGCAGAATGGAACACAAATCAAATCTTCTGACTTTATTTAGAAGGTATTTCTGAATCTAGTCTAGGTTTTTCTTGTTTCTCATTGTCACCATGCTCAGTGACCAGGAAGAAGACTTTCTTCACAGAAACCCCTTTCTCCAGAGCCAACAAAGGTCTGTCTAGTCAAAGCTATGGTTTTTCCAGTAGTCATGTATGGATGTGAGAGTTGGGCTATAAAGACAGCTGAGCACCGAAGAATAAATGCTTTTGAACTGTGGTGTTGGGAGAAGACTCTTGAGAGTCCCTTGGACTGCAAGGAGATCCAACCAGTCCATCCTAAAGGAAATCAGTCCTGAATATTTATTGTAAGGACTGATGTTGAAGCTGAAACTCCAATACCTTGGCCACCTGATTTGAAGAACGGACTCATTGGAAAAGACCCTGATACTGGGAAAGATTGAAGGAGGGAGGAGAAGGGAATGACAGAGGATGAGATGGTTGGATGGCATCACTGATTCAATGGACATAAGTTTGAGTAAACTCCGGGAGTTGGTGATGGACAGGGAGGCCTGGCGTGCTGTGGTTCATGGGGTCACAAAGAGTTGGACACGACTGAGTGACTGAACTGAAATGAACTGAATCTGAATATATGGCTTATATAAATCGCTGTTCATTTGGCATGATTCTTATGGTTCTTGGGCAGGATAGCAAAACCCCTCTCCTCCATATTTGTAAACTTTCCTATAATGCAACTCTGGTTGATGCTGCCAAGTTTTTCCTTCATTCCTTTCTCTCCAATCAAAGAAAACTATGTCTCTTCAAAATGCTCAATAACAGGGAATCAAGCCTGATGTTGAAGTCTAATAGGAAACATAAAAAGGATTAAACTCAGATAACTGTGGGGAATAGTGACATGATGGAGTGTCGACATATTGTATTGGTTGTCATGTTTCCACCTGTGGCTGCAGCATCGCGCACAACTCCAGTGTTCTGCATGAGGCTGGCCATGCACACAGAGCAGAGTGGAGCCTTGGGCTTGTCAGAACACACCAGATTTTACTCGGGGAGATCAGAGGACTGCCCACATGTGCTGCCCAAGACTGCCATGGGCAGTTGTAATTCCATCTTCCTCAGCAGGGACTGAGTCACCTGGAGGTGGAAGCTTTTCTGAAAGATGCTTGCAGTGAAGGAGAGGGAAAGAGTAAAAGAGATCAGGCTGCAATTTCTTCTGCAGTCTTCTTCAGACACTGGGGCTTGTAGAGGTTCTAAACAGGTTGTCCAGAACTATTGCACTGTGAGTCACAGATCCAGCCTGGCCTGTTCTCTGTTGCTACTTTTTCTGCTGGTTTCAGCAGCACTCAAAGAATCATTCTATCCTAACCTGGCATCTTTACAGAAGGGGGATCTTGGCTCTGAACTGCAAATACTTTACAAGTAATCCAGTTATTTTCTTTCTTGGTTTAGGTGGCGTCCCAGTGGGGAGATATGATATTTTTCAAGTGATTGTTGAAGTTCAGCAGCTTCTAGGAACAGACAATTTTCTGAGAACTTGCAGAAAGCAGCCAACACTGTCATTCTCACCATCTGAGCTGTGAAGCCAGGAGACTAGAAGGAGTATGTCTGTGCACTCAGGATGCTCACAGTAAGAGGAACAATGAAAACTGTAAGACCAAAACCTCAGAGCTTGTACCCCAGACTCACCTGCTGCCAGAGCTGGGAGGACCCTCAGACCCTAAACGGAAAAGCATAACTGAAGAATGGAAAGGAAACAGATGATTGTATTACAGGAAAAACCATCGCAAACTGCATTCACTGAAGGTTTTCAACTCACAGTCCTGAAATTGACTCTCACCTTTAAATCTTAACAAATTAAAGAAAAAAAAAATCTGGCATTTTCTTTTAATGTAATTATGTTTCTATTTTCTTTAAACTTTTAGTAAAAGTTGCAGGGAGAAATATCAATAACCTCAGATATGCAGATGACACCACCCTTATGGCAGAAAGTGAAGAAGAACTAAAGAGCCTCTTGATGAAAGTGAAAGAGGAGAGTCAAAAAGTTGGCTTAAAACTCAACATTCAAAAGACTAAGATCATGGCATCTGGCCCCATCATTTCATGGCAAATAAATAGGGAAACAGTGGAAACTGTTTATTTGGGGGGGGCCTTCAAAATCACTGCAGATGGTGATTGCAACCATGAAATTAAAAGACGCTTACTCCTTGGAAGGAAATTTATGACCAACCTAGACAGCATATTAAAAACCAGAGACATTACTTTGTCAACAAAGGTCCGTCTAGTCAAGGCTATGGTTTTTCCAGTAGTCATGTATGGATGTGAGAGTTGAACTATAAAGAAAACTGAATACAGAAGAATTGATGCTTTTAAACTATGGTGTTGAAGAAGACTCTTGAGAGTCCGTTGGACTGCAAGAGATTCAACCAGTCCATCCTAAAGGAAATCAGTCCTGGGTGTTCATTGGAAGGACTGATATCAAAGCTGAAACGCGCAAATATTTTGGCCACCTGATGTGAAGAGCTGACTCATTTGAAAAGACCCTGATGTTGGGAAAGATTGAGGGCAGGGGGAGAAGGGGATGACACAGGGTGAGATGGTTAGATGGCATCACCAACTCAATGGACATGAGTTTGGGTAAACTCCAGGAGTTGGTGATGGACAGGGAAGCCTGGCGTGCTGTAGTCCATGGGATTCACAAAGAGTCAGACACGACTGAGGAACTGAACTGAATATTGACGTGTATATATATATATATATGCTGCTAAGTCACTTCAGTCGTGTCCAACTCTGTGTGACCTCAGAGATGGCAGCCCACCAGGCTCCCCTGTCCCTGGGATTCTCCAGGCAAGAACACTGGAGTAGGTTGCCATTTCCTTCTCCAATGCATGAAAGTGAAAAGTGAAAGTAAAGTCGCTCAGTCGTGTCTGACCCTCAGCGACCCCATGGATCGCAGCCTTCCAGGGTCCTTTGTACACAGGATTCTATATAACAGAGTAGTAAATCACAACCCACTCCAGTATTCTTGCCTGGAAAATCCCACGGACAGAGAAACCTGGTGGACTGCAGTCCATAGGGCTGAGCATATATATATAAATGTTTTATTTTTCATATAGTTCAGTCATGTGCATTCCTACAGGTCAGTAGATATTATTCTAATTTATTTTTTTTCTTAATGATAATAACCTTTAGTGAATTATCTTAACACAAAAATAATGCATTTCCATTACAGAAAATATGGCCACTCAGGTAAAGACATAAAAAAGAAATAAAATTAGGAGGGAGAACAAGATGGCAGAGGAGTAAGTGGATGTGGAGTACATCTCTCTCCATGGATAACATCAGGAATACACCTTCAGATACAGAAGTACATGCAGAACACCAAATGAGAGTGGACAGGAGTATCTGATCAGCAGAAAAGAATATATAGACCTATAGACCTACACAAAACTCAGTAGGAGAAGGAACTAGGGGGAAAATAGGAGTGTTAGTAGGACTGGACCTGCTCTCAGCAAGTGAGGGAACTGAAGCAGGGGTCCAATCCCCACACTGGGGCAATTGTCTGAGTCAGAGAAGAAACATTTAAGGCTGAGAGTGAAAACAGCTGATCTGTAGCAGCTTAAATGGAATGAAAATCAGAGGGTCCTTGCCACAGCCATACAGACCCCAAATGGCACAGTGGCTGGGGCTGGAGTTTAGGGATTGTGGAGCAATCCCCGGGTGAGGGCTGCTGTTGACTGCAGAGAGACAGATCAGGGGATGTGAGGGAGGAGTTTGTAGTGTGAAACACCTGTGCAGAAAAGCTGGGCAGCCATGGAAGCAAGGCGATACTGCTGAGTCACATGTAGGGGGTGGAGCCATCACCATGGCCTCTCTCCCCCTACACGCCAGCATTGACAGCTGAACAATAGGGAGGCTGGCCCATCAAATACCTGATCGTAGAACTACAGAGTAGGACCCCACCCAGGGTGCCCCATTAAGTGCCTTACGCACCCCTCTACAGAGTAGGACCCCAACTGGTGGGAGGGGGGACGGGGCTCCCCTATGTGCCTGATGCACCTGAGAAACAGAGAAGGACCCCAAGCAAGGAAGCCCTCTAAGTGCCTGAATGGACAGAGCCTTGGAGAAAGACTAGCCAAAGAAGCCTTCTGATCACAGCTACAAGAGGCTCAAAAAGACTCCAATAGGGCCATAACTCCTGCGGTGGAGGTAGTCCGTGTCCCTGCACACTTGGTGCCATCAGGGTCCCCACAAGCCAAGCAGCTGTGCCACCTTCATGCTCAACTCTTACTGGGGCAGAGCTGCCACAGGCAAAAAAAAGTCTTGCACCTATGCACACAGGGTAGCTTCAGTAGTGTCCAACTCTGCGACCCTGTAGACTGTGGCCTGCCAGGTTTCTCGGGGTGGGGGGGGGGCACGGGGGTGTTCTCCAGGCAAGAATACTGGAGTGTATTGGCCAATACTGGCTGTCATATCTTTCTAGAGCACTATATTTCCTGCTGCCCTAGCCGCCAACTCTCCTGAGTAACTGGTGCTGCCAGAACCCCTGCAACCCAAGCAGCTGCACCACGTCCACATCTGGCCCTCACAGGACAAACCCAAGCCCTCCAGGGCAGCCTCAGGAGCAAACCCCAGTGGATGACCCACATGCAGAGGTGGAAACAAAATCACAATTGAAACCCAAGGGCAGTGTGACTAAGGAAGAAGACCCAAAAGCCTCCCACCAGCTGTACAAGCTGAAAATTAAATCCACACGATCAACTAGGCAGACTCTGTGTCTATGGAATATATAAAAGGTCATTGAGAGCTCCCACAAAAGAAAACACACTCGTTCTGATAGCTGTGGACATTGGAAGGAAGAACACAGAGGAGTAGGACCAGATTAGAATCTGAGCTGTCTGCACAGCAGGTCCAAAGATCAGCACAGGGTTGGAGGGTATCCTTGGGAGGTGAGGTGCACTATGATTCACAGCAAGGCAAGGATTCTGACAGCAATGACTCAAGAAAAACATCTATTGTTCTTATGTTTTGACTTGATCTGTAGATTCTTTTGCATTTTTTCTCTTTATTCCTCCCTCTGTTGTTGATTTTACTGGCACCATGAAATCTAAGTAAGCTTTTGAGTTTTTTCTTTTTTTTTCTCAGTCACATTTTTATTGATGTTATAAAACTCTGCCTCTATGTTGGGCTTTTGCAGTTCTGGGGAGGTTTTTCTTCTTTTTTAGTTTCAGTTTTTTAATTTATAAACCTATTATTATTTTTTTTTTACATTTCTTTATTTGCTTTTCCTACTGTTCTTTTCCCCTTACAGTTAATCTTTAATATATATAAATCTTCTTTATCTACTTCTATTTAACTTTGCATGTCTATTCTTTCCTTTCTTTCTTTCCTTTAATCTCAACATATTTGTTAGTTTTATTTTCATTGCTTTATTCCTCAATTGGCACCTTGCTTTAGTTTTGTTTTCCAGTTTGTGCTTTAGTTAACTTTGCTCTGGTAGACATAATTTTTGGTTTCCTTTGTTTGCTGGGTCAATCTATTGTACTTTATTTTTGTTGGACTGTTGATTTTGCTTATGGGTGTGTACATATATGTGTATATTCCATTATTTTAATTATTATTTGCCTGATTTTGTAACTGCCATTTGTCTGGGATTCATCTTTGGTTTCTCATTCTTGGACATTTGTTTTAATCCCACTTAATGCCATAACAAACCACTGTGGAATCTTCATTCCTGAACAGAAATCAAGCCCTCAGCCTTTGGAGTGAGAGTACTGCCTCCAATACCCTAGACTACCGGAGAACTAACCCTAGGGGGTATCAAATAGTGAGAACTCACACAAAGGAAACCACCTGAATACAAGACCTGACATCACACAACCACCAGTAGCACCCTGTGCAGGACATCTCATCTAAACAACAAACAACACAAAAATACAAACCCAATCATCATCAGACAGGATTACCAACTCACTCAGCCTTGCCCATCAGAGGAAAAACAAACAAACAGAAACTCAGCACAAATCTCACCCTATAAGCTTACAGAAACCACTGGATCAACCTTTGGGGGGCAGAAACCAAAAGGAAGAAAGAATTCAACGTTGAAGCCTGGGAAAAGGAGAACTCAAGAACAATAAGTTAAAAATAATAATAATAATCAAAAGGCAGAGAAATACTACATAAATGAAGGAACAAACTAGAAACACAGAAGTCCAAATAAATGGGAGGATATAGGCAAACTACCTTAAAAGTAATTCAGAATAATGATAGTTAAGATGATCAAAAACCTTGAAAACAAAATGGAGAAAATGCAAGAATTAATTAACAAAGACCTAGAAGAATTAAAGAATAAACATACAGAGATAAACAACACAATTACTGAAATTAAAAAGACTCTAGAAGGAATCAATAGCAGAATATCTGAAGCAGAAGAATGAATCAGTGATCTGGAAGATGTGAGAATAACTTCTGAAGAGCAGAATAAAATAAAAAGAATGAAAAGAACTGAGGACAGTCTCAGAGATCTCTGCAACAATATCAAATTCACCAACATTTGAATTATAAGGGTCCCAGAAGAAGAAGAGAAAAAGAAAGGGTATGAGAAATTTCTTAAAGAGATTATAGTTGAAAATTTCCCCAACATGGAAAATCAAATAGTCAATCAAGTCCAAGAGGCACAAAGAGTCCCATACAGGATAAACCCAAGGAGAAACATACCAAGACATATACTAATCAAACTAACAAAGACCAAACACAAATAAAGAATATTAAGAGCAGCAAGGGAGAAGCAACAAGTAACATACAAGGGAAACCCCATACACCTAACAGCTGATCTTTCAGCAGAAACTCTGCCAGCCAGAAGGGAATGGCAGGATATATTTAAAGTACTGAAAGGGAAAAACCTACAACCAAGATTACTGTACCCAGAAATGATCTCATTCAAAATTGATGGAGAAATAAAAAGCTTTTTAGACAAGCAAAAGTTAAGAGAATCCAGTAACACCAAACCAGCTTCACAACAAATGTTAAATGGACTAATATAGTCAAGAAATACAAGAGAAGAAAAAAGATCTATAAAATCAACCCCAAGCAGTTAAGAAAATGGCAATAGGAACATATATATCAATAATTACTTTAAATGTGAATGGACTAAATGCTCCAACCAAAAGACACAGACTGGCTGAATGGATATAAAAATAAGACCCATACATATGCTATCTACAAGAAACCCACCTCAGAACAAGACACATATAGACTTCCCATTCATGCAAATGGGAAGCAAAAGAAAGCTGGAGTAGCAATCCTTATATCAGACAAAATAGACCTCAAAATAAAGAAGGTTACAAGAAATAAGGAAGGACACTACATAATGATCAAGGGAACAATCCAAGAGGAAGACATAACAATTGTAAATACCTATGCACCCAACATAGGAGTACCTCAATACATAATACAAACACTAACAGACATAAAAGGAGAAATTGACGGTAACACAATAATAGTAGGAGACTTTAACACCCTACTCACACCAATGGACAAATCATCAAAACAGAAAATTAATAAGGAAACACAAGTCTTAAATGATACATTAGATGAGATGGATCTCATTGATATCTTCAAGACATTCCATCCAAATGCAGAATACACCTTCTTCTCAAGTGCACATGGAACATTCTTCAGGATAGACCACAAATCAAACCTCAGTAAATTTAAGAAAATTGAAATTGTATCAAGCATCTTCTATGACCACAATGCTATGAGACTAGACACCAATTACAAGAAAAACAAACTATAAGAAAAAAACACATGGATTAAAGATTAAACAACACGTTTCTAAATAACCAACAGGTTACTGAAGAAATAAAAAGGGAAATCAAAAAATTTCTAGAAACAAGTGGCAATGAAAAATGACAACTCAAAACCTATGGAATGCAGCAAAAGCAGTCCTAAGAGGGAAGTTTATAGCAATACAACCCTACCTCAAGAAACATTGAATAGACAACCTAACTTTACACCTAAAACAACTGGAAAAAGAAGAAGAAAAAAAACATCAAAATTAGTAGAAGGAAAGAAATCATAAAGGTTCAAGCAGAAATAAATGAAAAATAAATGAGAGAAACAATAGTAAAGATTAATAAAACTAAAAGCGTTTTTTTTTTTAAGGAGATAAAATTGACAAGCCTTTAGCCAGACCTAGAAAAAAACAGGGAAGAATCAACAAAATTAGAAATGAAAAAGGAGAGGTAACAACACACAGTGCAGAAATACAAAATATTATAAGAGACCATTATGAACAAATATATGGCAATAAAATGGATAACTTGGAAGAAATGGACAGATTCTTAGGAAAGTTCAATCTTCCAAGACTGAACCAGGAAGAAATAGAAATTGTGAACAACCCAATTACAATCACTGAAATTGAAGCAGTGATCAAAAATCTCCCAAAAACCAAAAGCCCAGGACCAGATGGCTTCACAGGAGAATTATCTCAAACATTTAGAGAAGAGCTAATGCCTATCCTTCTAAATCTCTTTCAAAAAATTGCAGAGGAAGGTACACTTCCAAACTCATTCTATGAGGCCACTATCACCAAATACCAAAATCAAAGACAACACAAAAAAAGAAAACTACAGGCCAATAGCCCTGATGACACAGATGCAAAAATCCTCAACAAAATTTTAGCAAACAGAACTCACCAACACATCAAAAAGCTCATACACAATGACCAAGTTGAGTTTATTCCAGGGATGCAAGGATTCTTCAATATATGCAAATCAATCAATGTGATACACCATATTAACAAATTGAAAGATAAGAGCCATATGATAATCTCAATAGATGCAGAAAAAGCCTTTGACAAAATTCAGCACCCATTCACAAATTCATTCAAACTTTTTAAAAAATGGGCATAGAAGGAACCTACCTCAACATAGTAAAGGCCGTGTATGATAAGCCTACAGCAAACATTATTCTCAATGGTGAAAAACTGAAAGCATTCCCCTAAGATCAGGAACAGGACAAGGGTGTCTACTTTTGCCACTATTATTCAATATACTTCTGGAAGTCCTCACTACAGCAATCAGAGAAGAAGAAGAAATAAAAGGAATCCAGATTGGAAAAGAAGAAATAAATTTCTTACTGTTTGCAGATGTCATGATACTGTACATAGAAAACCCTAAAAATAGTATCAGAAAATTACTAGAGCTAATCAGTGAATTTAGCAAGGTTGCAGGATACAAAATCAATACACAGAAATCTCTTGCATTTCTATATACTAACAATGAAAAATCAGAAAGAGAAATTAAGGAATCAATCCCATTCACCACTGCAACAAAAAGAATTAAATATCTAGGAATAAACATACCTATGAAGACAAAATAACTGTACACAGGAAATTATAAGACACTGATGAAAGAAATCAAAGATGACATAAACAGATGGAGAGTTCCATGTTCCTGGGTAGGAAGAATCAGTATTGTGAAAATGACTATACTACCAAATGCAATCTACAGATTCAATGCAGTCCCTAATGCACTGCAATGAGTTCCAACCAGTCCATCCTAAAGCAGATCAGTCCTGGGTGTTCATTGGAAGGACTGATGTTGAAGTTGAAACTCCAACACTTTGGCCACCTGATGCAAAGAGCTGACTCATTGGAAAAGACCCTGATGCTGGGAAAGATTGAGGGCAGGGGAGAAGGGGACGATGGAGGATAAGATGGTTGGATGGCATCACCAACTTGATGGACATGGGTTTGGGTGGGCTCCGGGAGATGGTGATGGACAGAGAGGCCTGGCGTGCTGTGGTTCATGGGGTCACAAAGAGTCAAACACGACTGAATGACTGAATTGAACTGAACTGATCAAATTACCAATGGCATTTTTCACAGAACAGAATAAAACAATTCACAATTTGTATGGAAACACAAAAGACCCCAAATAGCCAAAGCAGTCTTGAGAAAGAAGAATGGAGCTGGAGGAATCAACCTTCCTGACTTCAGATTATACTACAAAGCTACAGTCATCAAGTCAGTATTGTACTGACACAAAAACAGAAATATAGACCAATGGAACAAGATAGAAAAACCAAAAATAAACCCATGCACCTATGGGTACCTTATTTTTGACAAAGGAGGCAAGAATATACAATGGGGCAAAGACAGCCTCTTCAATAAGTGGTGCTTGGGAAACTGGATGGCTATGTGCAAAAGAATGAAATTAGAACACTTCCTAACACCATACACAAAGATAAACTCAAAATGGATTAAAGACCTAAATGTAATACCAGAAACTATAAAACTCATAAAGGAAAACATAGGCAGAACACTCGATGACATAAATCAAAGCAAGATCCTTTATGACCCATCTCCTAGAGTAATGGAAATTAAAACAAAAATAAATGAGTGAGACCTGATTAAACTTAAAAGCTTTTGCACAGGAAAGGAAACTATAAGCAAGGTGAAAAGACAACCCTCAGAATGGGAGAAAATAATAGCAAATGAAATAACTGACAAAGGATTAATTTCTGAAATATACAAGCAGCTTATAGAACTCAATGTCGGAAAAGCAAACAACCCAATCAAAAAATGGGGAAAAGACATAAACAGACATTTCTCCAAAGAAGACATACAGATGGCTAACAAACACATGAAAAGATGTGCAACATCACTCATTAGAGAAATGCAAATAAAAACTACAATGGGATATCACCTCACAACAGTCAGTATGGCCAACATCAAAAAGCCTACAAACAATAAATGCTGGAGAGCATGTGGAGAAAAGGGAACACTCTTGGCACTGTTGGTGGTACTGTAGGTTGATACAGCCATTATGAAAGACAGTATGGAGATTACTTAAAAAACTATCACCATATGACCTAGCAATCCCACTCCTAGACATATACCCAGAAGAAACGAGGGTTGAAAAAGATACATGTATCCCATTATTCCTTGCAGCACTATTTACAATAGCTAGAATATGGAAGCAACCTAGATGTCCATCAATAGATGAATGGATAAAGAAGTTGTGGCACATATACACAATGGAATATTACTCAGCCATAAAAAAGAACACATTTGAGTCAGTTCTGATGAGATGGATGAACCTAGAACCTACTATACAGAGTGAAGTGAATCAGGAGACAGATAAATATCGTATTCTAACACATATATGGAATCTAGAAAAATGGTACTGAAGAATTTATTTACAGGGCAGCAGTGGAAAAATAGACATAGAGAATACACTTATGGACATAGGGAGAGGGGAGGAGAGGGTGAGATGTCTGGAAAAAGTAACATGGAAACTTACATTAATATATGTAAAATAGATAGCCAACGGGAATTTGCTGTACAGCTCAAGAAATTCAAACAAGGGCTCTGTATCAACCTAAAAGGGTGGGATGGGGAGATGGGAAGGAAGTTCAAAAGGGAGGGGATACATGTATACCTATGGCTGATTCATGTTGAGGTTTGATAGAAAACAACAAAATTCTGTAAAGCAATTATCCTTCAATTAAAAAAATAAAAAAAGAAAATTAATGTAACTTTTAATATTTTTAACTTATTTGTTTTTGTTAATGTCTCATTGTCCACAGTATAGATGTACCATAATCTCTTCAAGCATTTCTTTCATTGATAGATATTCAGTTTTGTCAGTTTAGGACTCAGTTCAGTTCAGTCAGTCTAGTTACTCAGTCGTGTCCAACTCTTTGCGACCCCATGAAGTGCAGCATACCAGGCCTCCCTGTCCATCACCAACTCCCAGAGTTCACCCAAACTCTTGTCCATCGAGTCAGTGATGCTATCCAGCCATCTTATCCTCCATCGTCCCCTTCTCCTCCTGCTCCCAATCCCTCCCAGCATCAGAGTCTTTTTTTTAATATAAATTTATTTATTTTAATTGGAGGTTAATTACTTTAAATATTGTACTGGTTTTGCCATACATCAACATGAATCCGCCATGGGTATCAGAGTCTTTTCCAGTAAGTCAACTCTTCTCATGAGGTGGCCAAAGTATTGGAGTTTCAGCTTAGTATCAGTCCTTCCAAAGAACACCCAGGACTGATCTCCTTCAGGATGGACTGGTTGGATCTCCTTGCAGTCCAAGGGACTCTCAAGAGTCTTCTCCAACACCACAGTTCAAAAGCATCAATTCTTCGGGGCTCAGCCTTCTTCACAGTCCAACTCTCACATCCATACATGACCACAGGAAAAAACATAGCCTTGACTAGATGAACCTTTGTTGGCAAAGTAATGTCTCTGCTTTTGAATATGCTATCCAGGTTGGTCCTTCCAAGAAGTAAGCGTCTTTTAATTTCATGGATGCAGTCACCATCTGCAGTGATTTTGGAGCCCAGAAAAATAAAGTCTGACACTGTTTCCACTGTTTCCCCATCTATTTCCCATGAAGTGGTGGGACTGGATGCCATGATCTTCGTTTTCTGAATGTTGAGCTTTAAGTCAACTTTTTCACTCCCCTCTTTCACTCTCATCAAGAGGCTTTTGAGTTCCTCTTCACTTTCTGCCATAAGGGTGGTGTCATCTGCATAGCTGAGGTTATTGATATTTCTCCCTGCAATCTTATTCCCGTTTGTGTTTCTTCCAGTCCAGGTTTCTCATGATGTACTCTACATATAAGTTAAATAAACAGGGTGACATTATACAGCCTTGACATACTCCTTTTCCTATTTGTAACAGTCTGTTGTTCCATGTCTAGTTCTAACTGTTGCTTCCTGACCTGCATATAGGTTTCTCAAGAAGCAGGTCAGGTGGTCTGGTATTTCCATCTCTTTCAGAATTTTCCACAGTTTATTGTGATCTACACAGTCAAAGGCTTTGGCATAGTCAATAAAGCATAAATAGATGTTTTTCTGGAACTCTTTCCTTTTTCCATGATCCAGCGGATGTTGGCAATTTGATCTCTGGTTCCTGTGCCTTTTCAAAAACCAGCTTGAACATCTGGAAGTTCACGGTTCATGTATTGCTGAAGCCTGGCTTAGAGAATTTTGAGCATTACTTTACTAGTGTGTGAGATGACTGCAATTGTGCGGTAGTTTGAGCAGTCTATCTATCAGATGTAGTCCCTTAAATCTATTTCTCACTTCCACTGGATAATCATAAGGGACCGCGCGGCAGAAGTGCACCGGCTGCGACGGACCACGCAGAAGCGTGGCGAGTGGAGCTACCTCTCGCCTGAGGTCAGGGGCGGCAGCGAGGGGAGTTACCTGACGTCCAAGGTCACAGGTTGCGGCTGAGAGTGCCAGGCTGCGACAGCACAGGAGTGGCCGAGAGGAGCTACCTCACATCCAAGGAGGGGTGGCTGTGCGGGCGCAGGAGGCCAAGAGAAGCTACTCCACGTTCAAGGTCAGGAGGGGTGGTTGTGAGGAGATACCCCTCGTCCAAGGTAAGGACCAGCAGCTGCGCTTTGCTGGAGCAGCCGTGAAGAGATACCCCACGTCCAAGGTAAGAGAAACCCAAGTAAGACAGTAGGTGTTGCGAGAGGCATCAGAGGGCAGACACAAAAACCATAATCACAGAAAACTAGTCAATTTAATGACACAGACCACAGCCTTGTCTAACTCAATGAAACTAAGCCATGCTGTGTGGGGCCACCCAAGATGGCGGGTCATGGTGGAGAGGTCTGACAGAATGTGGTCCACTGGAGAAGGGGATGGCAAACCACTTCAGTATTCTTGCCTTGAGAACCACATGAACAGTATGAAAAGGCAAAATGATAGGATACTGAAAGAGGAACTCCCAAGGTCATTAGGTGCCCAATATGCTACTGGAGATCAGTGGAGAAATAACTCCAGAAAGAATGAAGGGATGGAGCCAAAGCAAAAACAATACCCAGTTGTGGATGTGACTGGTGATAGAAGCAAGGAAGGTCTGATGCTGTAAAGAGCAATATTGCATAGGAACCTGGAATGTTAGATCCATGAATCAAGGCAAATTGGAAGTAGTCAACCAGGAGATGGCAAGAGTGAACGTTGACATTCTAGGAATCAGTGAACTAAAATGGACTGGAATGGGTGAATTTAACTCAGATGACCATTATATCTACTACTGTGGGCAGGAATCCCTTAGAGGAAATGGAGTAGCTATCATGGTCAACAAAAGAGTCCAAAATACAGTACTTGGATGCAATCTCAAAAATGACAGAATGATCTCTGTTCATTTCCAAGGCAAACCATTCAATATCACAGTGATCCAAGCCTATGCCCCAATCAGTAATGCTGAAGAGGCTGAAGTTGAATGATTCTATGAAGACCTACAAGATCTTTTAGAACTAACACCCCAAAAAGATGTCCTTTTCATTATAGGGAACTGGAATGCAAAAGTAGGAAGTCAAGAAACACCTGGAGTAACAGGCAAATTTGGCTTTGGAATACAGAATGAAGCAGGACAAAGGCTTTAGAGTTTTGCCAAGAGTGTGCACTGGTCATAGCAAACACCCTCTTCCAACAACACAAGAGAAGACTCTACACATGGACATCACCAGATGGTCAACACCAAAATCAGATTGATTATATTCTTTGCAGCCAAAGATGAAGAAGCTCTATACATTTAGCAAAAACAAGACCAGGAGCTGACTGTGGCTCAGATCATGAAGCCCTTATTGCCAAATTCAGACTTAAATTGAAGAAAATAGGGAAAACCACTAGACCATTCAGGTATGACCTAAATCAAATCCCTTATGATTATACAGTTTAGGACTGCTGATGTGATAAATAACTATATCCTTATTTACACAGTTTATATCTTTAGGATGGATTTCTAAAAATTAGATTATTGGATCAAAAGCTAGCTCTATGTTTATTTTTAGAAGACATTTTTGGCTTACTTTCAAATAAAGTTGTAGCATTTCACAGTGCCACCAACAATTTGTGTGAATTTTCCTTTGTTCTCATGAGTTTGGGAGAATATAAATGGTTTCAATTTTACAAATATGAAAGGCCAAAAATTAACTCACTGATGCTCTAATTTGCATTTCCCTGACTGTCAGTGAGATCAAAAGTTTATGGCCAATTGGACTGCCTTCTCTGTTAATTGCCTTTTTAAAATCTTTGTCCATTTTTCTCTTAGGTTATTTGCTACTCATTAACAAAGTGTGGATCACAATAAACTGTGGAAAATTCTGAAAGAGATGGGAATACCAGACCACCTGATCTGCCTCTTGAGAAATCTGTATGCAGGTCAGGAAGCAACAGTTAGAACTGGACATGGAACAACAGACTGGTTCCAAATAGGAAAAGGAGTTCGTCAAGGCTGTATATTGTCACCCTGTTTATTTAACTTATGTTCAGAGTACATCATGAGAAACCTGGACTGGAAGAAACACAAACGGGAATAAGATTGCAGGGAGAAATATCAATAACCTCAGCTATGCAGATGACACCACCCTTATGGCAGAAAGTGAAGAGGAACTCAAAAGCCTCTTGATGAAGGTGAAAGTGGAAAGAGAAAAAGTTGACTTAAAGCTCAACATTCAGAAAACGAAGATCATGGCATCCGGTCCCACCACTTCATGGGAAATAGATGAGGAAACAGTGGAGACAGTGTCAGACTTTATTTTTCTGGGCTCCAAAATCACTACAGATGGTGACTGCAGCCATAAAATTAAAAGACGCTTACTTCTTGGAAGGAAAGTTATGACCAACCTGGATAGCATATTCAAAAGCAGAGACATTACTTTGCCAACAAAGGTTCATCTAGTCAAGGCTATGTTTTTTCCTGTGGTCATGTATGGATGTGAGAGTTGGATTGTGAAGAAGGCTAAGCGCCGAAGAATTGATGCTTTTGAACTGTGGTGTTGGAAAAGACTCTTGAGAGTCCCTTGGACTGCAAGGAGATCCAACCGGTCCATTCTGAAGGAGATCAGCCCTGGGATTTCTTTGGAAGGAATGATGCTGAAGCTGAAACTCCAGTACTTTGGCCACCTCATGAGAAGACTTGACTCATTGGAAAAGACTCTGATGCTGGGAGGGATTGGGGGCAGGAGGAGAAGGGGACAACAGAGGATGAGATGGCTGGATGGCATCACTGACTCGATGGACGTGAGTCTGAGTGAACTCTGGGAGTTGGTGATGGACAGGGAGTCCTGGCGTGCTGTGATTCATGGGGTCGCAAAGAGTTGGACACGACTGAGCGACTGATCTGATCTGATCTGATCTGAACAAAGTATACACTGGTGTATAAAAATTTTGTCATTTCCTCAGTCTATTGTTTGTTTTCTGACTTCTTTACAGTATGTGGCATGATATATTTTCCTTTGTATGGAAATAGGACAGTTTATCTGTCCTATTTACAGCTTCTGTATTTCTACCTTACCTAAGGATATCTCCCATAATCCAAATATATACAAATATTCTATATTTTAGCCAGTAGTTGTATCATTTTTTTAACAATAAAATATTTCAACCACCTAGAAATTATTTTATATATACATCTATTTTCCACTATCACAATGTCTTTGTAATATTTTATGTTCCTGTATATGTATGTGTAACCAAACAGTATAAATCTTTATGAAAAATTTTACCTTCTTCCAAATATTACAGAACTGGGTTCCCTAGGTGGCCCAGTAGGTAAAGAATCCGCCTGACAATGCAGGAGACACAAGAGATGCAGGTTCTATCCCTAAGTCGGAAAGATCCCTTAGAAAAGGAAATGGCAACCCACTCCAGTATTCTTGCCTGGGAAACCTCATGGATGCTGGAGCCTGGTGGGCTACAGTCCATGGGGTAGCAAAGAGTGAGTCATGATTGATCACATACACACCGCAGCACAACCATTATAGAACAGTATAAGAATCACTGCAGAATTGGATGCTGGCAAGAATAGTCACTAAATGCTCCAGTTCCAAGTTGAAAGGAGAAATTCTTGGTAATTCCAATGAGGTGAGAGAGGCCAAACCTTCTTGACTGGCCTTAACAAAAGAGATACTGGAGGGGAAACTGGGAACTTCAAGAGGGGACCTTTTGGGGAAATGCAAGCCTCGTAACAGAGGGAGGAAAGATATTTGACTTATTCCATCCATCTCCTTCCTATACACCTGGAGGCATCTAGTCCAGCCTGCCCCACTCCACTAAGCTGAAATCTGGCTAAAGTCATATGTCTCAAAGATAAGCTCTGACCTTGTGAATTGGCAGAAAATGTCAGATTCTTGTGAAAAGAAGATAAAAGGCAGAAGAAAGGAAGCAGAGCTAGAAGATAGTGTACTAAACTTCATTCCCATCTTTTACCGGAAAAATATGCCTGTGAGTTTAATGAATTTGTCTAGGTTCTGAACCAACCTGTTTGAACCTACACTGCCTCAGAGAACTGCCAGTGACAAGGGTCCCAGCAGCTGGAGGCTGTGTTTTTCATCCAAATGTGGGCTTGGTGAGGAGGAAGAGTTTGTGCCTGAGGACAATCCCTTTTTCAAAAAACTGTGGGTGGAGGGCTCTGTAGCCCCTAAAGGAACCACAAAGACACCATCATGAGAAAGTGAGTACTTGGATACCTGCCACTGAGACAGTCTGTAACCAGACAGAGATAAGAGCCAACATGAAGGGGCGGGACCCCTCCTCCACAATATGGGGCCATTCACAAAAAGGAAGAACAGTCTGAACAACCAAGGAGGCAAAGCTACTCAGACCAGGAAAGGGTGAGAGGAGAGCCAACCCAACCTCTCCCACCCAAACTCTGAGGGCTTAGATGGGTGATGGATAAAAGAACACAGTCCACTTGTCACTGGAAACCTTGGAACTGTCCTGCTGGCTGGAGGTGGGGGCAGAGTTTTGACTCTAAAATGGTAATTAAGGTTCAAAACCCATACATGAATTGTTGAAACAAAACTAATTTAATAACTAAAAGAAAAAGAAAAGGCCTATCTTCCAATGGAAAAGTGAGGTTTGATAGAGAAAGAAAGAAAGGTATTAGCAAATGTTGAAGAAAATTAAAACTGTTTCATGTTTATACCCCATGACTTGCAATGCTCTCATCAAACCAGCAATATTTGGTTTCCTTCTGGACTTGACTATGTTCCACTTACTGGCTTAATCCTGTGCCTATATTGTACTGTTTTCTTTAGAGTAAGATTTTCTATCATAAAGAAGAAAATTCAATCTCAATATTCTTGTTCAAAATATAGTTGACAATTTCAAGATACTGACAATATTCAAGATATATTTCAGTTTGGCTCAAACAAATGAGATTCTCTTTGGAATCACATTGGAAACTGATGTTTTAGGATATTATGTTTTCCTACCCAAGAATATTATATGCCTGTTCATTTATTCAGGTCTTGTTTTAGTCCTTTAAAAGTAAGTTTTGCTTGCTTGTTTCCAGAAAAGTTGGAAAAAAATAAAATGAATCGTTGAATAAGTGGACAATTGATGTCTGCTTTTCTGTGTCTGTTCCTCTCTCTGAGCAGGGAAGAAAGCCAACAAAAAGTGGAACAGAGTCCCCAGCCCACAGGTGCCAGGAGGGAGAAGTTTCTAGTTTTAACACAGTTACACAAGACTATAGGTTTTTATGTTTCAGACACAATACTTGGAAAGACCTTATTTTTATCATTTTCATTGTTTCAGAGATTAAACAGAAAGCAAGAGTGAGAGCCACAACCATTAGCATGAATACCTCTCTGTGAAGGTCATAGACTCAGCCACCAACTTCTGCCCTGTATTTATGGGACATGTGGCCCATAGGGTCGCAAAGAGTCAGACACAACAACTAACACTAACACACACACACACACACACACACTTCCCCTCTTCAGTCCATTCACAATCCCACTAGAGACAGTGCTCACTTCCACACAAAATGATATTTCTCAGAATTCACATCTCAGGCTTTTCAAGTCTCCTCCTTTCTACATGCTTTGTTAGGCAATATAAAAATATTTTAGTCATGATGCTTATACACAAAGAGTTTCTATCTAACAGTCATAGGGAATATCTTTCTTTATATTTAAGCTTTGTGAAGATATCAATTTTTTATTACCAATAAGCACTCACTGAATGATGACTGAATGAATGAATGACTGGTAATATTTACTATACCCCAGGTATAAAGACAAATTTATAGCCAATGGTTAGAATTTATATGGAGATAAATTTCAGCTCACTATAAGGAAAAATAAGCAATTAGAGGTTTTTTCAAAACAAAACAGACTGCTTTGAGATGTAAAATAATCCTCATTGCACAATCATCAAATAAAAGAAGAAATCATCAAATAAAAGGAGAATGTCTATTTTCTAGTGATTTATAGAAACAATTACAAAATGATATGATTTTGTACCACACTTAAAATTTTTAAATTTAAATGAAAGAAAATACCATAAAAGAACTGAATAATCAAAGTGTTTATAAAATGCACCACAGATTTTTTTTAAAAAATCACTTCTAGATTCATGGAAATTGGATCTGAATTTTCACTTGATGTATGTGTAGGAATTTAAGTGAGGTCAATGGTAGAACACATTCCAGGCAGTGTAAACTCATTAAGGGCAAAGATCAAGAAACAGTAAGCAAAAAGAGTTTAGGAAAATAAAAGTTTTTAATATTACTGAATAAGACAATTTTTATTGGATAGTACTGTGAGATAATATGAAATGTTAGCTTGAGGCAATAGTTCAAGAGGGCTACAGCAGCCCAGAACTGCATTCTTTCCAGATAAAAGATAAAACAGGTCATGAGGGACTTCCCTGGTGGCCCAGCGGTTGACTCCACACTCCCACTGCCAGGGGTGCAAGTTCAATCCCTAGTCAGGGAACAAAGATCCTACATATTGCATGGCATGGTCAAAAACTAAATAAAACAAAACAAAAACAACACTATATTTTTAAAATGTCATGAGATTACCTGTCTTTAACCTAGGCAACACTGTATGTATGTGTGCTCAGTCATGCCTGACTCTTCTTGACCCCATGGACAGTCCACCAGGGTCCTCTGTCCATGGAATTTCCCAGGTAGGAATACTAGAGTGGGTTGCCATTTTCTGCTCCAGGGAATCTTCCCAACCCAGGGATCAAGACTGCATTTCTCGTGTTCACTGCATTGGCAAGTGGATTCTTTACCACTAGCACCACCTGGGATGTAACATAAAGGAATATATTGAAATTGTTTCTTAGAATGAACTATTAGTCTAAGTTTAAACTTAAAAATGTCAAAGATTTACTTTTACAAGCACATTTATAAATATAGAGAGAAACTTGATTTCCATAGTGATTGATTCAAGGAACAAATAAATTTGCCTTTCCCTGAGCAATTCTACCACCAACTAATAGCCATATTGCAGGAAGGAAAAATCTCTACACTTTCCCAATGTGCAGCAATTTTATGACCACTTTTCAGCATGAGTTTTGTTTGGATGTAGGGGGAGACTAATAGCTTCTCTGCTTTCATTAACCTCAAGTAAAGGACAAACTTCTAAATCAAATAATACAGACCAAACAAATAAAACATAGCTAGGTTCTGTATTGCTTTGTACTTTGTTATCTTCCTCCCCTGGGTACAAAAGCCCTTGCATGATTTTCACTGAAAATAACTCCTGAATTCATGTGAGATTTTACCCTCCTCAGAACTTATACTGGTGTAGTTTGGATATGTCCTCACCCCTGCTCTTTGGAGTACTGAGTTGCCATAAGGATAAGCCAGGCAGATAATCCTTCGACATTAGGGCTAATTTCTAATTTACCCCCACTGTGTCTTCTATCATCACAAATATGTTTGTTATCTAATATGTTTCACTCTCAGAAAAGCAGAATTTGGTGTGCCTTAAAAAGGATTTTTCTTCAGACAGAAATACACTAAAATTTTAGGGAGTCTTATAGCTCCATTTTTCTACTAAATGGTGCAAGGTTTGAGAATCAAGTAAGCACATAAAAAATAGACATCAACACTGTAGTAAAACTAAAATGGTTATTCCACCATTTGGTGATTTAGTTTATATCCACATGATTCAGAAAGAGAAAAGTTTTCTTCAAAAGTAGAAACTGAGAAGAGTGAAGACTAGAAATCTATTTTATTGAATAAAAGACTTTCTGTAACAGTGATGGATGAAGTGAGAGACGTAGAAACTTCCAGTCAGTTTATACTTTCTACTTTTACCAAATACCTATTCCATCTCAGAAAGTAACCAATAGATTCATAATAATCCCACTCACCATTCTTTCTCTCAAGCAAAACGTTTCTTGGTGCTGAATGTTGGGTAATGCTATATGTTCATTTGGGATCCTGAATGGTGGAAGAGGGACTTCCCCGTGGCTCAGCGGTAAATAACCCGCCTGCAGTACAGGAGCTGTAGGAGATGCAGGTTCTACCCCTGGAGAAGGAAATGGCAACCCACTCCAGTATTCTTGCCTGGGAAATTCCATGGATAGAGGAGCCAGGTAGGCTACCGTGAATGGGGGTCACAAAAGAGTCGGACACAACTTACTGACTAAACAACAATTGATTTGCTGCTCTGTTTTATTGACCTCTCTGCCTAGTCTTGCACTTGAGAATGCAAGACTTTTTTCTTTCATACAGGAGATAATGTGCTCTTTTCTTCCACATTTCTTTAAACTGGTTTTTTGTTTGTTTGTTTGTTTTTCACATGAACGCTATAAAAGCTATTTTTTAAATTGTTGTTTACCTGTCTTTTGGTAATGGCTTTTCTTCTCTTTTAGGTTTTCTGATATATCATTATCTCATCTGCAGATATGCAGGTGATATTTTACCTGTTTCTTTCCAATTGTCATGCATCTAATTGTTTTTTTCTTTTGGCCATCTGCACTAAGTAGTCGCTAAGCACAATGCTAAATAGTGGTAAATGTAGTGGATATCTTTGTCCTTCTCCTAACTTTAATAAGAAAGTTTCTACAACCTAGATGTCCATCGACAGATAAATGGGTAAAGAAGCTGTGATACATATGTACAATGGAATATTTCTCAGCCATAAAAAGGAACACATTTGAATCAGTCCTAATGAAGTGGATGAACCTAGAACCTATTATACAGAGTAAAGTAAGTCAGAAAGAGAAAAACAAATATCGTATATTGACACATATATATGGAATCTAGAAAGATGGTACTGATAAACTTATTGCATAAAGATGGTACTGATAAACATATTGCAGAGCAGCAATGGAGACACAGTCATAGAGAACAGACGTATGGACACAGCTGGGGTGGGGGAGGAAGGAGAGGGTGATTTGTATGGAGAGAGTAACATGGAAACATACATTAGCAAATCTAAAATAGATAGCCAATGGGGATTTGCTGTCTGACTCAGGGAACTCAAACCAGGGCTCAGTAACAACCTAGAGGAGTAGAAGGGGGAGGGAGGTGAGATGGATGTTCAAATGGGAGGGGTCATGGGTAAACCTACGGCTGATTCATGTTGATGTTTGGTAGAAACCAACACAATACTGTAAAGCAATTATCTTTCAGTTAAAAATTAATTAATTAAGTTGGAAAAAAAAAAAAGAAAAGAAAGCTTCTAGTATTTCCCCAAAGGTAGGTGCTAGTTTGAGGTTGTGGCATATGTAATTTTGTCTGTTAAGGTTTTAAGGTGTTTTTACCATATATGTGTGTTTTATTTTGTCACATTCTTTTTCGGCATCAATGGAAATGATATGATTTTTCTTCTTAGCTCTCAAACCAGTTATTAAGCTCCTCTTAGTTGCAAACTTTTGCTCCTGTACTTTGCAGCTATTGCAGAGTGCTGATGCCTATTATGCACTGCCCCCTGGAGGTAGCTAACTTTATGGGTGTTTTTCAAGACTTCAACAGTATCATGCAGATTCTATTTTGTACATTTTGTTAAACATCCCCAAAGGGTTAACTTGAATGAATTTGAAGTAGCAGACACTCAGCCTTCATTGACTGCGACAACCCCTGTCTATCATTACTTGAGAAAATCACTATCACCTTTAACCAGGTACATACCTGCTGCTTCTGACCTGGAATGTTGAAATCACCAATCCTATGACAGGAGAGAAGGGCTTCCCTGGTAGCTCAGCTGGTAAAGAATCTACCTGCAATGCAGGAGACGCCAGTTTGATTCCTGGGTTGGGAAGATCCCCTGAGGAAGGGATAGGCTACCTACTGCAGTGTTCATGGGCTTCCTTGGTGGCTCAGATGGTAAAGAATCCACCTGCAAAGCAGGAGACCCAATTGATCCCTGGGTTGGGAAGATCCCCTGGAGAATGACATAGCAACCCACTCTAGTATTCCTGCCTGGAGAATCCCCATGGACAGAGGAGCTGGGCGGGCTGCAGTCCATGGGGTCACTAAGAGTCGGACACAACTGAGAGACTAAGCATAGCATGAAATTAAAAGACTCTTGTTCCTTGGAAGGAAAGCTATGACCAACCTAGACAACATATTAAAAAGCAGAGACATTACTTTGCCAACAAAGTTCCATCTACTCAAGGCTATGGTTTTTCCAATACTCATGTATGGATGGGAGAGTTGGACCATAAAAAAAGCTGTGCACCAAAGAACTGATGTTTTTAAACTGTGGTGTTGGAGAAGACTCTTGAGAGTCCTTTGGACTGCAAGGAGATCTAACCAATCACTCCTAAAGGAAATCAGTCCCGAATATTCATTGAAAGGGCTGATGCTGAAGCTGAAGCTCCAATACTTTAGCCACCTGATGTGAAGAACTAACTCATTGGAAAAGACCCTGATACTGGGAAAGATTGAAGGCAGGAGAAGGGGATGACAGAGGATGAGATGGTTGGATGGCATCATTGACTCAATCAACATGAGTTTGAGTAAGCTCCAGGAGTTGGTGATGGACAGGGAAGCCTGGCGTGCTGTAGTCCATGAGATTCACAAAGAGTCAGACACGACTGGGCAATTGGACTGAACTGAACTGATGACAGGAGAGAGAAAACTCCATACAAATGTAAACCTCTCTTGTAGATTTTACTTCTTCCAAACAATTGTAACAACACCTCCTATTTTTCCAGAATAAAATTCCCTTCTTGAAATTTTGCTAACATTTCTCTGCTTTCAGATTTAATATGATTTGGCAGTGCTCCTATTCAGGGAAAGAGCAATCATGCTCCCGGGAAAGTGTATCAATTGACAAACAGGCAGACTCTCCATTGATCACTCCAAGTCTGCTGTTTTCTTCTCAAGGAGAAATGAGTGGGCTTGCAAAGACAAAGCACTGTTCACCTCAGACCCTATATCTCTAACAGGGAGTTAACTCCAATCTGAGACACAATGACACTGTGTTTCAGGAAAATGCTAGAAAAAGCAGTCTATTTTACATAATTTCATACATGAGAAAGACTAATATCCACAATTAACATCAAAGAAGATCACAGCTCTTTACTCATTGCAGACTCTCAGCCACTTACCTCATGCCCACAATAAGAACCAAAGAAAAAGAAGGGTGGGGTTAGACTGCCAGGACCAGGACTTTACCCAGGTAGTACAGCTGAAAAAATGTGGTGAAGTGGTAGCACCTAGAATCATCAGGGTAAGGACTGAATGCAAAGACTAGAAAAGAACTTTCTTTTTTAACTTCTCCTCTTCTTTAGTCACCAGGGCTTCCCTGGTGGCTCAGAAGGTAAAGCGTCTGCCTACAATGTGTGAGACCTGGGTTTGATCTGTGGGTGGGGAAGATCCCTGGAGAAGGGCAACCCACTCCAGTATTTTGGCCTGGAAAACCCCATGGATGGAGAAGCCTGGTGGACTACAGTCCATGGAGTCACAAAGAGCTGGACACGACTGAGAGACTTCACTTTTACTTCTTTCAGTTCAGTTCAGTTCATTCGCTCAGTCGTATCTGACTCTTTGCGACACCATGGACTGCAGCACACCAGGCCTCCCAGTCGATCATCAACTTCCAGAGTTTACTCAAACTCATGCCCATTGAGTCAGTGATGCCATCCAACCATCTCATCCTCTACTGTCCCCTTCTCCTCCCTCCCTCAATCTTTCCCAGCATCAGGGTCTTTTCTTCACATCATCAGAGCCAGTTCTTCGCATCCAAAGTATTAGAGTTTCACCTTCAACATCAGTCCTTCCAATGAACACCCAGGACTGATCTCCTTTAGGTGGACTGGCTGGATCTCCTTGCAGTCCAAGGGACTCTCAAGAGTCTTCTCCAACACCACAGTTCAAAAGCATTGATTCACTTCTTTAGTCAAATCCTAACCCTTGCTGTAATATAAAAGATGATGAAACAGGGTTTCATATACTGAATATGTAAAATATAGGAAATTACCAGAGATTACACAGATGCCCAGATTGAAATACAACCTAGAGGGGTGGGATGGGGTGGGAGGTGGAGCAAGGTTGAAGAGGGAGGGGTAGACTCTCCTGGGTATACAACAATAGGTATGCAACCATGTTTACCTATGATTGATTCATGCTGATATATGGCAGAAACCAACACAATATTATAAAGCAATTATATTCCAATTGAAAATTAAAAATTTAAATTAAAAAAAGAAACACTTACACTTTTGCAAAGGTACTACCATTTTCAGAGCTAGCCAGATACCAGGTTGGTCTTCACATCTGGGTGCATATTAAAAGACAGATACTGTATTTCTTTCCTTTATACTTTTATAGAGAACTTAGAGAAGTCCTAACTCTTTTAACTATTTTTAAATTGTTCAGAGTGAGAAATGTAAGAAATTCATAGGAGACCCTAACCAATTAAGGGAAAGAATCAGATCTTCTCTCAATGTTTTATTTATGACCCTCAGAACATAGCCATATAGGCAAAGAACATGCCTTGATCCCTTACAAGTGAGGAGAGTGAAGAAGGGAATCCCAGGTAGTAAGGACGTGAAGACAGTCACCACTAGAGAACATTTTGACACACTGCTTTATTTTCTTTTTTCTTCACGCTTCACCTAACTGCATGTTCTATCATCCTTTAGCTTAACTTAAGGAATTGCTCTGTATTAAGGGTAATGGAAACAAAATTTAATTTAAAAATTTAGACGCCCCATGAGGGCAGTGCTACCATTAACAAATATAACTGGCTGGAAACTAGAATTATGTGAATGGGAGAAGCAGGAGCAGGTAAATTCAGTGATGCACTTGTGACAAGTGAGATTTTGATTGGTTGTGAAAACAGAATAAAGATCACTGGGGCTTCCAAAGCAAAGGAAGAAGAATCTAGGATAATGGACTAATGACAATAAGCATAATTGAACATGGTCAATTTCATGCCTCCAAACTGAATCCTGAGAGACTCCAGGCAGAAGCAGGAATGCAGCCTCACCTGCAAGCTTCCCTGATACTCCTGTACATGCAACTAACATGTGAGTGGGGAGGAGGGGAGGAATGGTCAAGCCAGGAAATGGGCAACTCTGGTAAGGAAATCTAGGGGCATCCCAGGGACAATATGGAGTTTATTTTAAGAAATTCAAAAGAAATAAGGAAAGTTTTTTATTACAAAAAAAAAAATGTGTTTTATGTATGAACATTTTCTCACCCCTCCTGAACAGGGTCAAATGGACAACCACTGATGGAACAGAAAATCAAGGAAGGTGAGAACTTCACACTGAACTGCAGTTACAAAGATGGAGCTGATGATTTCTTCCAGTGGTAGGCAGGATCCCAGGAAAGGCATCCACTTCCTGGTGCAGTTGTTTTTGAAAGAGGAAGAGAAAAGCAGGGGAAGATTTACAGCCAAGCTTAACAAAAATGACCAGCAATTTTCTCTGCATGTGGAGGATTCCCAGCTCCATGATGCAAGCACCTTCTTGTGTGCAACAGGTACACAGTGCAGCTCAGACACCTGCGCCCCACACCTAAACCCTGCTAAGCCTGCACCTCCTGTTGAAGGGCTCCCAGGCACTGACTCTGTGCTCTGAGCAAAGCGAAACACGAAGAGCATTGTATAACAGTGTCAAAGAATTCATTTGAAGACCATGTGCAGAGGGGATAGTGTTTTCAAACACCATCTAATCTATTGATATTTTTGTTTCTCTGTGTGAAGTCCTTACTCTGTTCAAAAACTGGAGGCTTAACATCAGAAAGAAGAGAGCACTAAAGAACAGAGGGAATAGAGGAAACAGAGAAAACATCTTGCCTTTGAGCTCCTTTGTAGACTTTCACAAATATATCAAGAATACAAAATCTTGAAAGCAGTGACTATCAAATCCCACAGTGAAAGAAAACATACTCTGCCATTCCAAAAAGACTGCCTAAGAATATTGAGTACCAAAACCTGAGGGGAAATGGTTTAAAGTTTTTAAAGGGCAGAGTGAGAGGAGAACACAGTGTGATAGCAAATCTGGTTCCTCCTTAAAAGAGGATAAAATTTCAACCAGCTTACTGGAGAAGAGTCAAAGGGGCGACATTTTTAGGGGTGACCCCTAAAAGCACCTAGTTTCTTATTCCTTTCTAGAGTCAGGTGGAGGAGGAAGAGTCACATTTCAAGGAGACCATGAGCTGAAGGGGCAGTGAGTGTAGGCACGGGGTTGGGATCACTGTATCTCACATTCATGCCCCCCAGACAACATCCACCACAAGGGAGTGCCGAGCAACCATGTGACAAGATGGGCCAACCAAAGGATGTCACCAGCCTCATCCTTGTGTACTTCAGTGCTTGAACAATAGACCTGTGGACAGATGAGCCAAGCTGACAGAATAGATGTTCTCCATGAGACCAGAAGGATGAGATGGGGGCAGAGGATGAGATAGTTGGATGGCATCCGTGACTCAGTGGTCATGAATTTGAGCAAACTCCAGGAGATAATGAAGGACAGGGAAGCCTGCCGTGCTGCAGTTCATGGAGTTGCAAAGAGTCGGACACAACATAGTGACTGAAAAACAGCAGCATGAGCCCAGAAACACAAGTTTTCTCTCACCAAGTCGGACTTAACTACTTCTGCCAAATGTTCAACCTGTCAGCCATAGACACAACAAAGGGCATTCAATGTGGAATCACCCCTCCAGAAGACCAACCAGGCTCTAGTTGGCAAGTTAATTGCATGAAACCCCTTCCACCCTGGAGGTGGCAGAAATCTTTTCCTGCTGGGAAAACTACATGTTCTGGGTACAAGTTTGGCTTCCCTTCAACAGTGCTGCGCATAGCAGCATGAACCAAGTGTTCAGAGGTTATCAAGGGATTTCACATCCCTTTGCATCAACAGACCCAATTTACAGCAAAAAGTTGGGACAATGGTCATGTGACCACTGGACATACTGATTTACTGCATATAACATTATCTGCCAACCACTAGCCTCATAGAACATTGGAATGACCACTTTACTAAAGCACCAGCTTAGAGGTAGTGCTCTGAGAGGCTGGAGGACTATTCTTCAAGATGGTGTTGTGTTCCTGTTAGATAAAATACATGGACCTGGGAACCAAGCAGTGAAAGTTGGATTATCTCCCCATCAACTCCCAATTCTGGTATTGGGAGAATACCAAAACTCACTTGTTCATTGCGTGTTTCCTGTTCTCATAACTCTAGTTTCATCTGGACTAGAGGTCCTATTTCCCTTTGAATGGAAAGGAGAGGATACTTTTTTGGAGGAAACAGAGAGGCTTTCATCAAGCCTAATGTTACATATGGGTTCCCTGGTGGCTCAGTGATAAAGAACCCGCCTGCCAATGCAGGAGATGCAGGCTCAATCCCTAGGTCAGGAAGATCCCCTGGAGGAGGAAATGGCAACCCACTCCAGTGTTTTTGCCTGGGAAGTCCAGTAGACAGAGGAGCCTGGTGGGCTACAGTCCATGGGGTCGCAAAGAGTCAGACAAAACTTAGTGACTGAGCAACAACAGCAGTGTTACATATACCACCTGGTCATCTAAGATACTCATATCCAAAGGCCAGAAGGACAGGAAAGGTGTTACTACACTGGTAGGGGCAATCGATCTTGATTATCATGAGGATTTAGGGCTGTGGTTACCTATTGGGAGCTGGAAATGTAGGACGAAAACTCAGCGGACTCACCAAGATGACTTTTAGCATTTTCATGACCATAATTACTGTAAACAGGCAACTTTAGCAACTATGGCTTGATAAAGGGAGAATAACCAGGGGTTCAGTCCCCTCAGGGATGAAGGTCTAGATTACCTCCTCCTTGGGACAGAAATCTAGATACAGAAGTATTAGTCAAAGGTGGGGAGAATCAAGAATTAGTGGTATAGGAGGGAGATGGAAGATAATAAATATAAATTACGGTTGTGGTATCATCTATAGCAGGATTCCCTTGTGGCTCAGACGGTAAAGAGTCTGCCTGTAATGTGGGAGACCCAGGTTTGATCCCTGGATCAGGAAGATCCCTTGGAGAAGTAAGTGGCAACCCACTCCAGTATTCTTGCCTGGAAAATCCCATGGACGGAGGAGCCTGGCTGACCACAGTCCATGGGTCACAAAGAGTCAGACATGACTGACTTCACTTTCACTTTTCATCATCTATAGCAATTGTAACTTATCCCACTAATATTCCTGTTGAGTTTTGTAAAAGAACTAGTGTTCTGAGTGAATTAAACATAGAGCACAAGAGGATCTCAGCAGTGTAAGGATGGGCTGCACAGTGCTCTTGATGCTCCACTCACATCCCTTGGCAGTCACCTCTGCACACTGAAAACCCCAGCAACTCTGAGGACTATTTTCTGACCATGTGAACACATATGGCCAGTGTGCAGGACCGATCAGATATGCCAGAGAATTCATGTCCCCAAAGCAGCCCTAAATCTGCAATGGATAATGAATTTATGAACTACTCCAGCTCCTCTATGCTTCATTTGGGGTAACTCCAAGGGAAATGCTTTACTATCTCCCAGAGTTACCCAGCTGGATTAAGCTCCAATTGCCCAGGGTAGTAACTGACTTGATGACAACCCTCTGTATTGGCCTCCTTTCCTTCCCCTATTCACTTCCTCAATGTTTCCTAGAATCACCTGCAAATAAACTACTTACCCACAAATCCATGTATTAGACCTGACTTTTGGAGAATACAAAACTAAGATACAGGAATTCAAATCATGGGTCAAGGACAGCAATGATTTAGAGGAAATTCTGGTTGTCCTTTCTTCCATTGCTATCAAACTGGCTTTAGGGGCACAGGAGATTTTAGCAGCCTCATTCAGAGCTGGTCCCAACTCTTACAATTTCCAGTTCATCTCTCTCAGTGAGAAGACTTAGCCACCCACTTCTGTTACAAGAGAACCCATGCTCACAGACAGGACCCAGTATATAGCAGAACCCCATGCTTTCTCTTGGCTTGAGGACTCCAACTCTAGAATTACATGAGTATCCCTGTCACTCCCTCTGGAAATGGAAACTTCTAGAGACTCATGGTGTGTTTTTTCCCTTGTTCCAGTATTTTTTTCAAAATGGAATGATAGTGATGGGAGCAATTTTTTTTTTTAATGACAAACAATCTTTTTAATCGTTCACTGAAAAATACAAACCTGTATGTATCTGTGGTGTTATGTATTGAATGCAAGGTTTGATATTACAAGTACACATGACTTAACAGTATAACATATAAAATGATACATATTAATATGAGTTGTTTGAGGCAATTCAGTGCTGATGAGAATTACTGCAATAGTTATTTCAGGACTTCTAAATATAGCACAAATGAGGTCTTATTTTTTAAGTGTCCATGGAAAATATAAGCACAATTAGACAATACACATTCTGCTTCCATTTACTCTGAGTTTAGCCTGTGCTTTTTTCAGTCATATATATCTTTGTTTTCATTATTTTGAGCAGCTCTAAAACTATAAATAAATGAATACATTAATATAACAGGTATATTCTTATCATCCATAATTAATTGTTTATAGTTATCATATTTCACTTGTCATTTTTCTTAACACAAAGAAAAATTACAGAGTTCGCCATTGTTGCATATAAAACCCTGCCACCTCTACCTACCATTCCAGGGCCCCATTCGTCTCCCTAGGATAGGACTTGGCAAAATACATTTGCCAGCTCCCTCTTCTCTTAATTTTCATCCTAGAATTTTTTAAAACTCAGAAAACAGTTTTTGCTTTCATTTGAAATGATAACCTATAGCCTAATTCCTGGAGGGCAACAAAAAGTATTGGGAAAACTTTCATCAGTGAGGCGTGGTCACCTGTCAGCTGTCCTACTATTTCCTGCTCTTAAGCTCATGTGTCACTGAGTGCAGAAGGGAACCCAGATCAGAGCAAGAGGCTTCTCAGGCTGCAGGGTAGAGCTGTGAGCATGACACCTGTTAGCTTGCTGTGGACAGTCCTGGTCTCCATGTGTCTGGGTAAGGAAGGCTTAGGTCTTTATTTATAATGTTATTTAATGGGGCTGTGAAACAGAGAAGACTAATAGCATTGGAACAGCATTGCCTCACAGAGCCCAGTTGAAACCTGATATGTTCTGCTGAGGTTTGGATCAAGAAGAAAAGTGGGTGGGGATGGAAACCAGCTTGGGTATCTGCCTGCTTTCTCTCTCCTATGATACCCAGTGCGGACCTTTCTCTCCTTCCCACAGGACCCAGTGTGGCCCAGACGGTCACTCAGCCTCAACCACAAGAGTCTGTACAGGAGACAGGCACAGTGACCCTGGACTGTACATATAGCACCAGAGATACTGATTATTATTTATTCTGGTACAAACAGCCTCCCAGTGGGCAGATGGTTTACATTATTCACCAATATGCTTTTGAACAACAGAATGCAACCAACGATCGCTATTCTGTGAACTTCCAGAAAGAAGCCAAAGCCTTCAGTCTCAGGATCTCAGACTCCCAGCTGGAGGATGCTGCAGTGTATTTTTGTGCTTACAGTGGTGCACAGTGAGATGAGCAACGGAGAGAGGCCTACAGAAACCTCAGACCTCAGCATCTGTGCAGAGGTCGGGGGAAGTAGCTGGGGTAAGAGGAACAGAAAACCATTGACTTCTCCTTGAAATAATAGTTGTTCCTATCTAAATATAAGAAACACAGAGAGATGAATGTCTGTGACTTGTAGTCCTTAAGTAAATATAATAACATGTATAATACTTTCCTGTTTTATGAGGTGTCTTCATTCGTGATATCATCTGTAACCCTCATAGCTTCATATGGTATACGTGATCAGTTCGATTTCTGAAGCATTTCTTCTGTCTAGCAAATCTTTATAATTTTCCTGGGAACTCTTACCTCCAAGAATCTTAATCTTTTCCAAGTTGTTCATAGGTGTTTGTCCTTTTAACTGTCCTCCTTGACCAAAACTGAAACTCCTCAGAAAAAGATACCTATTTTAGTACACAACAGTTGTGACAGCGTGGACATAACCAGGGAGGGACCCCACTGGTCTCACCACAGACTTAAGAGATAACCTAGGTTGATTTCACTGAACCTGCAGCTCTGACTGCCACCTAGGTCACTTTGAACTCCTTGAGCTGATGGTCCAGCAGGCAAAGACAGGAATTACTAGATGGAGAGGTTATAGACCCTGATTATCATGGAGTACCAGGTTGTTGCAGCACAATGAAAACAAAAACGAATATGTCTGGAATGCAAGTGTTTCACATGGGGTATTTCCAGGCCCAGTAAAAACAGCAAACGGTCACTGTGGCAACAAGGTCTAAAAAGAACAAACTAAGAACAGAGGCCTCTCAGCAATGAGGGTCTGGGCCACCACACCTGGTAAGAATTTGAGTTTGCTAAAGTTCTGTCCCGGCGGCCAACCCTGACCTCTGACGCAGGGTAACTCCTCTCGTGGCGGTCCCTGACCTCGGACGCTGGGTAGCTCCTCTCGGCCGCCCCCCCGACCTTGGACGTGGGGTAGCTCCTCTCGGCCGTTCCTGCACCGTCGCAATCTGGCACTCTCAGCCGCTGCCCCTGACCTCAGACGTGGGGTAACTCCTCTTGGCCACCGCCCATCGGGCATGGGGTCCTCCCAGCTTCTGCCCCTGACCTGGGACATGGGGTAGCTCCTTTCGCCTGCGCTTTCGCAGCCACCTGCTCTTTGGCCTGCCCCAGCCACAGGGAGGAGATACCCCATGCCCTTAAGCCCGAGGCCAGGGGAAGTTGGCGGGAGGAGATACCCCACGCCCCAACGCCCGAGGCCAGGGGCAGTGGCCAGGAGGACCAACCCCACGCCATGGCTGCGCGGGCACAGGAGGGCCTAGAGGAGCTATCCCACGTTGAAGGTCAGGAAGGGCAGCGGTGAAGAGATACCCCTCGTCCAAGGTAAGGAGCATTGGCTGCGCTTTGCTGGAGAGGCCGTGAAGAGATACCCTACGCCCAAGGTAAGAGAAATCCAAGTAAGACGGTAGGTGTTGCAAGAGGGCATCAGAGGGCAGACACACTGAAACCATAATCACAGAAAACTAGTCAATCTAATCACATTAGGACCATAGCCTTGTCTAACTCAATGAAACTAAGCCATGCTCGTGGGGCAACCCAAGGTGGGCAGATCATGGTGGAGAGATTTGACAGAATGTGGCCCACTGGAAAAGGGAATGGCAAACCACTTCATTATTCTTGCCTTGAGAACCCCATGAACAGTATGAAAAGGCAGAATGATAGGATACTTAAAGAGAGACTCCCCAGGTCAGTAGGTGCCCAACATGCTACTGGAGATCAGTGGAGAAATAACTCCAGAAAGAATGAAGTGTTGGAGACAAAGCAAAAAGAATACCCAGCTGAGGATGTCACTGGAGATAGAAGCAAGGTCAGATGCTGTAAAGAGCAATATTGCATAGGAACCTGGAATGTCAGGTCCATGAATCAAGGCAAACTGGAAGTGGTCAAACAAGAGATGGCAAGAGTGAATGTTGGCATTCTAGAAATCAGCCAACTGAAATGGACTGGAATGGGTGAATTTAACTCAGATGACCATTATATCTACTACTGCGGGCAGGAATCCCTCAGAAGAAATGGAGTAGCCATCATGGTCAACAAGAGTCCGAAATGCAGTAGTTGGATGCACTCTCAAAAACGACAGAATGACCTCTGATCGTTTCCAAGGCAAACCATTCAATATCAGAGTAATCCAAGTCTATGCCCCAACCAGTAATGGTGAAGAAGCTGAAGTTGAACGGTTCTATGAAGACCTACATGGACTTTTAGAACTAACACCCAAAAAGATGTCCTTTTCATTATAGGGGACTGGAATGCAAAAGTAGGAAGTCAAGAAACACCTGGAGTAACAGGCAAATTTGGCCTTGGAATACGGAATGAAGCAGGGCAAAGACTAATAGAGTTTTGCCAAGAAAATGCACTGGTCAAAGCAAACACCCTCTTCCAACAACACAAGAGAAGACTCTATACATGGACATCACCAGATGGTCAACACCAAAATCAGACTGATTATATTCTTTGCAGGCAAAGATGGAGAAGCTCTATACAGTCAGCAAAAACAAGACCAGGAGCTGACTGTGGCTCAGATCACGACTCCTTATTGCCAAATTCAGATTTAAATTGAAGAAAGTAGAGAAAAACACTAGCCCATTCAGGTATGACCTAAATCAAATCCCTTATGATTATACAGTGGAAGTGAGAAATAGATTTAAGGGCCTAGATCTGATAGATAGAGTGCTTGATGAGCTATGGAATGAGGTTCGTGACTTTGTACAGGAAACAGGGATCAAGACCATCCCCATGGAAAAGAAATGCAAAAAAGCAAAATGGCTGTCTGGGGAGGCCTTAAAAATAGCTGTGAAAAGAAGAGAAGCAAAAAGCAAAGGAGAAAAGGAAAGATATAAGCATCTGAATGCAGAGTTCCAAAGAATAGCAAGAAGAGATAAGAAAGCCTTCTTCAGCAATCAATGCAAAGAAATAGAGGAAAACAACAGAATGGGAAAGACTAGAGATCTCTTCAAGAAAATCAGAGATACCAAGGGAACATTTCATGCAAAGATGGGCTTGATAAAGGACAGAAATGGTATGGACCTAACAGAAGCAGAAGATATTAAGAAGAGATGGCAAGAATACACAGAAGAACTGTACAAAAAACATCTTCACGACCCAGATAATCACGATGGTGTGATCACTCACCTAGAGCCAGATATCCTGGAATGTGAAGTCAAGTGGGCCTTAGAAAGCATCACTATGAACAAAGCTAGTGGAGGTGATAGAATTCCAGTTGAGCTATTCCAAATCCTGAAAGATGATGCTGTGAAAGTGCTGCACTCAATATGCCAGAAAATTTGGAAAACTCAGCAGTGGCCACAGGAATGGAAAAGGTCCATTCCCAAAGAAAGGCAATGCCAAAGAATGCTCAAACTACCACACAATTGCCCTCATCTCACATGCTAGTAAAGTAATACTTAAAATTCTTCAAGCCAGGCTTCAGCAATATGTGAACCGTGAACTTCCTGATGTTCAAGCTGGTTTTAGAAAAGGCAGAGGAACCAGAGATCAAATTGCCAACATCCGCTGGATCATGGAAAAAGCAAGAGAGTTCCAGAAAAACATCTATTTCTGCTTTATTGACTATTCCAAAGCCTTTGACTGTGTGGATCACAATAAACGGTGGAAAATTCTGAAAGAGATGGGAATACCAGACCACCTGATCTGCCTCTTGAGAAATTTGTACACAGGTCAGGAAGCAACTGTTAGAACTGGACATGGAACAACAGATTGGTTCCAAATAGGAAAAGGAGTACGTCAAGGCTGTATACTGTCACCCTGCTTATTTAACTTATATGCAGAGTACATCATGAGAAATGCTGGACTGGAAGAAACACAAGCTGGAATCAAGATTGCCAGGAGAAATATCAATAACCTCAGCTATGCAGATGACACCACCCTTATGGCAGAAAGTGAAGAGGAACTAAAAAGCCTCTTGATGAAGGTCAAAGTGGAGAGTGAAAAAGTTGGCTTAAAGCTCAACATTAAGAAAATGAAGATCATGGCATCTGGTCCCATCACTTCATGGGAAATTGATGGGGAAACAGTAGAAACAGTGTCAGACTTTATTTTTCTGGGCTCCAAAATCACTGCAGATGATGACTGCAACCATGAAATTAAAAGACGCTTACTCCTTGAAAGGAAAGTTATGACCAACCTAGACAGCATATTCAAAAGCAGAGACATTACTTTGCCAACAAAGGTTTGTCCAGTCAAGGCTATGGTTTTTCCTGTGGTCATGTATGGATGTGAGAGTTGGATTGTGAAGAAGGCTAAGCACCGAAGAATTGATGCTTTTGAACTGTGCTGTTGGAGAAGACTCTTGAGAGTCCCTTGGACTGCAAGGAGATCCAACCAGTCCATTCTAAAGGAGATCAGCCCTGGGTGTTCTTTGGAAGGAATGATGCTAAAGCTGAAACTCCAGTACTTTGGCCACCTCATGGGAAGAGTTGACTCATTGGAAGAGTCTCTGATGCTGGGAGAGATTGGGGGCAAGAGGAAAAGGGGAGGACAGAGGATGAGATGGCTGGATGGCATCACTGACTCGATGGACATGAGTCTGAGTGAACTCCGGGAGTTTGTGATGGACAGGGAGGCCTGGTGTGCTGCGATTCATGGGGTCACAAAGAGTCAGACACGCCTGAGCAACTGATCTGATCTGATCTGATCTGAAAGTTCTGTCTGATATACAGAAATTTAGAGAACATCACAGAGGAGGGAGAAGGTGAGTACCACTTAAAGGAGTGGGGCCTGAAGCTCAGGTCATACCACCTCGTGTATCAAGTGTTTCAGATGGATTGCAGCCTGCCACGACCTTGAATACTCAGAGACCCAGTGTAAATAACATGTGACAAGCACACATCTGTGTACTGTCAAAGCGAGCTCTGTAACAAATATCTTATGTGCCTTATTGTCACATCCAAATACCTAGGTCTGATGTTATCAATAGCTGTGACAAATCTGTGGACATGGGGACTCATCTCAAGCTGATAACATGCAACATGAAGCATCCACTTTGTCTTAGTTTTAATTCGTACCCCAGGGCCTTTTCTGATTCCTTGGGAGCCCATTCAGTCCATGGGCAAGCACAGCCTGAAACTAAAGGGGAATTACCACCCCTGCCAGCAAGCACCAACCAGAAGGAATAGGGATGGATGCATACACAGATTCTTGCCTCTCAATGATAATCCTGAGATGCATCTTGTATGTTTCTTGGAGATGCTGGCAGAATCAAGCCCCAGTACTGTGCTATCTACTTTCTCATATCTGCTTCTTAAGATCACTTCCTACATAAACTGCCTTCACCTGAATTCTTGCTTTAGGCTCCTTTTTTGGGGTTGCGAGGAGACAAAATTAAAACAGAGGTACTTTAAAATTTTGATAGAGAAAGAACGGAAGAAAGTTCAATGTAAACATTACTGGGCTGATTTCTAACAAGAGCAAGTGGGTGCTTGAGTGATTACGTAACTAGAAAAATAGAAGCTGACACCTTATTTTTTCAAAAACTAGTGAAATAGATCGTATTTATGAAAATCCAGTCTCTGTAGATGTATGATCGTATCCTTACTTACCAATCTCAATTTTTATTAATATCATTATCCCTGTCTGCCGGGGTCCAGCCCCGGTTGTTCCAGGGAATTCGAAGGGGAGATGGCTTCAGCAATCAGGAAACAATAGCTTTAATTAAATATTAATTAGAGGTATAAAGAGTAATAAAATAAGGATAGCTCAGTGAGAAAATTCAGTGGAGAAAAGAGGCTGAATAACTTGGTTTATGCGGAAAACCAATAAAACTTCAAGACAAGAAGTTTGCACCACCCACGTATGCCACAGGCGTCTTCCCATTCTACCGAGGGAGAGGAGACACTAAGGCCTCCCTGATCGGATCTTAGAAGCCCAGGCAAAATTAGTAGGTTTGTCGGGCTTCCGCGCTCCAGATGGGAATTCAGCCAGAAGGTGAAAGAAAGAATGACATGAGGAGACCAGTCTTTCGAGGAACTGATCCCATTCTTTATTTTCCAGGGTCTGTTTTTATACACAGAGATGTAATACAAAAGTCACGTGGGGTCAGCAGTCCTGACTTTTATCAAAATCAGATGCTTCATACAAATGTATACAAAGGTCTTAGAGGTGTTACATCATCTTCTGGCCAGGGGGCCTGCTGACAATTTATGACCCTCTCTTTGTGACAGCGGTCAGTCAACCAGAACACGTATTTCTCCAGGGGTGATTATTCTTAAAACAGACGCCACCTTCCAAGGCATCAGATAAAGTTACATTCCTATAGGGTTAGGGTATAGTGGGTTTTAATTAAGGAAAGAATTTGCTTAGCCTAAGGTCTAACGTGATTAATATCAAAGGTTAATACTTATTTCTCTTATATGTTAGTTATATTCATTAATGTGTATAAGGGGCAAGGGATATGGAGATGTAGCAGCAAATTTTGGCTCAACAATGAAACCCTCCACTGGTATAATTCCTAACTAGCCCACTAGTACTATAGTAAAAATTTTCTAACTTCTCAAAAAAATCTGTTTTTAAAAGGTTTAAAGCATCTCGTGCCTCTCACGGCTGGGAGGCTGTGAACAATCACATGTGGCCGGACAAACCTGTCAGGCAGGCTAGAGAACCTTCAGAGGAGTTTGTAGGTTGAAACACTCCTGTCATGCCCAGGAATTATTATTAACTGGAGCTGTAAGTTAACTCTTTTTCAGAGCAAGGTGGTAGGGGACAGCCCCCCATAAAGTCAGAGGTGTAGGTGAGAGCACAAAGCAGTAAAGTAGGCAGACTCTGGTTTTGGGGGTAGATGCTCGAGAATTTCCAGGGGGACTCCTGAGGCTCGATCCCACCTTTGCGTATGCCGAGCCTCCTTCCTCATGACCTTTGCCACAGGCAGAGATCCTCACGCTGGCTCCCGGCACCTGTCCCTGAATCTGCTCATCCTCATTATTTAAACCTCATTCCTACTTCTTCTCAAAATATACCTCTATTCCAGTCTATTCTCCTTACCAACCCATAAGCATCTCAGTCTCTTGAATTTCTTTTCTGGTTTTTCCACTCACCCAAATTTCCCTTTCATGTATATATCAGGCTGGTCAAATCATATTGGTCCCATAAGCACACCTCAAAACTTTATCTCCTCCCAGTTCTTCTCTAATAGTGAATCCTTGAATCCCTTCTCTCCAATGGTCACAGACTCCTTATAGAACAGATTTCTTGACTAAACCAAGTTCCTTCTGTGCCTCAGTAATTATTTCCATGACCTGAAGAGGGCACTGCTTGCACGGTTGACAACAGAGAATCAACGGCCCATCTGACAAGCCAGTTCCTGTCTTGAAGCCAGGATGTCACCAAGGTTCTGATGAGAACAAGAGGCTTTTATCTCCCTGAAGGAGAGAACTGCCAGCATGGCAGGCCCCGGTTTGCTGTGGGCAGCCGTGGTCTCCATCTATCTTGGTAAGGAAAGCATATGTATTTGCTTTTACTAACAGCCACTAGGACTGGGAAGTAGGAAGAAAAATTATTAACACAGGTATCTTGTTACTTCCTCATGGGTCCAAGCTCCAGGGGGCAAGAAAGCTGATGAATTTTACTGAAGTTTAGATCAAGCAGAAGAAAGGTGGGTGGCAATGGGGACCAGCTTGGACATCTGCCTGCTTTCTCTCTCCTGTGACACCCAGTGCGGACCTTTCTCTCCTCCTTCCCACAGGACCCAGTGTGGCCCAGACGGTCACTCAGCCTCAACCACAAGAGTCTGTACAGGAGACAGGCACAGTGACCCTGGACTGTACATATAGCACCAGTGAGAGTGGTTATTATTTGTTCTGGTACAAACAGCCTCCCAGTGGGGAGATGGTTTTCATTATTCGCCAAAATGCTTATGAACAACAGAATGCAACCAACGATCGCTACTCTGTGAACTTCCAGAAAGAAGCCAAATCCTTCAGTCTCAAGATCTCAGACTCCCAGCTGGAGGATGCTGCAATGTATTTCTGTGCTTACAGTGGTGCACAGTGAGATGAGCAACGGAGAGAGGCCTACAGAAACCTCAGACCTCAGCATCTGTGCAGAGGTTCGGGGGAAGTAGCTGGGGTAAAAGGAACAGAAAATCATGGACTTCTGTAGAGGAAAAAATATTATTCCATCTGCCTATAGGAAACACAAAGGATATCTATAAGCTGAAGTTCTCAAAATAATAATAAAAATAATGGAGGTACATAATGCTTTATAAAGTATTTACATTCATATGCATTTAACTTTCAAGACCCTGTTGATAGGAGAGGTCAGATATTCTGTGTCACTACCATCCAGGGATTTTTATAGCTCTAACTAAAGCTGTATTCTCTATCTGCATGTTCCATGATTATATCCAAGTCAATATATCTGAAACCAAATGTTTCATACTCCCCATAAATCTTATTTGTTATTTTCCTCAGCTTTGATCAGGATTAAAACACACAATAAAAATCTTCTATTTCTGGGCTTGGAGAATTTCTTCATCACTTACCCCCCAGCCTGGGCTGTCTAATTTTGTGGTGTGTGTGTGCACCCACATCTAATTTCTTTATAATTACAAAACAGTGTGACAAACTACATCACATTTATCTCATTGTTTCCGTTTCTGACTTCAACCTAATTCCACCCTCTTTTTCTCAAATTTCCTTAAAGCACAATTGGCCTGATCTAGAACGTAAGGAAAGAGAACACGTCCAAAGGGATTTCATGTGCTGCTAGTACTTGTCAGCAAATGCAAATTAATAATGTTTAAAAAACAAAAAGGTTAACCTCTGGTTATGCTACCACTGCTTCTGGGATGTGGTGAGCCATTTAGAAGAACCAGGTCTAAAGGTGGGGCCAAGCAGCTGCCATAGCCAGAGTCACCACCTAACATCCCCCGAGAAACTGGGAATGTCTGGACCTGGAAATGATTCCACCTTACTTATGTGAAAGGGAAAAAATAATAAAATCAAAAAAATGATGCCAATATTTCTTTGTATGTCCATAATCCGCCCTCCCCAGTACATAGCTATGAAGACCCCCCTCCTGGAGCGTTTAATTCTATCTGCCCACTTTGAGTGAATGATAAAGTTGGAAAAGATATTCCATGACTGAAATAGTTAAGCCTAATGAGAGGGTTCCAGACCTTCAGAATGCTCCAGAGAGGGGTTTCCATGAAAAATCAGGGAAGACAAATCAGCCAAATTTTTTTTTTTTTGCTTTCTTCTGAAGTCCTGATGGAAAAGGAAATCAACACTGACAGTACAAAAATTAGTGCTAAATGTTATAAATTGTGCTTTCTTTTTCTTTCTACTGTTCTAGATCAATGACTCTAGGGTAGACGTGGCATGTAGCAATCACCTGGGAGTTAAAGACTACAGTCTTCACCCTCAAACCTTGAGAATAACCACAGTTACATTGTTACTATGGGAGTGTTCAGTTCACTTCAGTTCAGTTCAGTCACTCAGTCGTGTCTGACTCTTTGCTACCCCATGGACTGCAGCACACCAGGCCTCCCTGTCCATCACCAACTCCCAGAGTTTATTCAAACTCATATCCACTGATTCATGTCCATGGGAGTGTTTCACAACCATAAATTATGCTAAGATGGTAAAAAGTTTGATTAACCCCATTTCATTGAAGTTCATCTTTTTAAAGCAGAGTTGATTAAGATGTTTACCTAATTTAAACTGTTTAAGCAAATAATTCTGTTTGGAATAATGAATGGAAAAGTATGTTATATGCCCTCAGTTAATAGGATCGGGAACAATGAATCTACTGGGGCACTACCCCTCCTAATGACACTTCACATGAACTTTAGGCAAAGCTAACTACTAGATACATGACTGACTTTCCCTGATTATACACTATAAAAGCTTATTGCTTGTTAAAAATGGAAATACCATGCTCATTGGCAACTAGCCATTTCCTAATGGCCCCTTACATGCTCACTTCCAACCCCAACCATTTTGGCTGTCTTGGTTCCTCTCCCAAACTTATTCATGACCCAGCAACTAAAGAGAAAATGCTTGGCACAGCCAGCAAATTAAACAGTGGAATAGCTTGGAATCCTCACCAGGATTCTGTTCAACACTCTGACTTTCTCCCCACAACCTGTGTCTGTTCTGATATCCATACCAAATAACAAACAGGTTATTAAATATTGGGTTATGAGTTTTTAATATCACCCCAGCCTAGAAGGAAATACAACATATACCATAGCATACTATAACAAATAGTCTACTAGGCAAGAGTGAGCTAATGCAGGTTAATAAAGAAATAAGTTAAAAATGTAAAATTTTTTTGTCATGCAGACATATTCATAAAATAAAAGTCTGATAGATACGCAGGTATCAGCTAATCTGATCCTTAATTTTGCCTCGTTCACTTTTCTACCTACTGTCTGGGCAGGAATATCCTGTCCTGCTTCTGTGATGAACAGATGTTCTGAATCCCAGTTTCTAATATGGTGGGTGGAGGGGGTAGGTAGGGATCTTCCCATCAGTTCAGTTCAGTTGTTCAGTCATGTCTGACTCTTTGTGACCCCATGGACTGCAGTACGCCAGGACTCCCTGTCCATCACCAACTCCCAGAGTTTACTCAAACTCATGTCCATTGAGTCGATGATGCCATCCAATCATCTCATCCTTGGTCGTCCCCTTCTCCTCCTGCCTTCAATCTTTCCCAGCATCACAGTCTTTTCAAATGAGTCAGTTCTTCACATCAGGTGCCAAACATTGGAGTTTCAGCTTCAACATCAATCTTTCTGATGAATATTCAGGACTGATCTCCTTTAGGATAGACTGGTTGGATCTCCTTGCAGTCCAAGGGACTCTCAAGTCTTCTCCAACACAGTAGTTCAAAAGCATCAATTCTTCTGCACTCAGCTTTATAGTCCAACTCTCAAATCCATACATGACTACTGGAAAAACCATAGCTTGATTAGAAGATCCTTTGTTGGCAAAGTAATGTTTCTGCTTTTTAATGTGCTGTCTAGGTTGGTCATAACTTTTCTTCCAAGGAGTAAGCGTCTTTTAATTTCATGGCTGCAATCACCATCTGCAGGGATTTTGGAGCCCCCAAAAATAGTCTCTCACTGTTTCCACTGTTTCCCCATCTATTTGCCATGAAGTGGTGGGACCAGATGCCATGATCTTAGTTTTCTGAATGTTGAGTTTTAAGCCAACCTTTCACTCTCATCTTTCACTTTCATCAAGAGGCTCTTTAGTTCTTCTTCGCTTTCTGCCATAAGGGTGGTGTCATCTGCATATCTGAGGTTATTGATATTTCTCCCGGAAATGTTGATTCCAGCTTATGCTTCATCCAGCCCAGCTTTTCTCATGATGTCCTCTGCATTTAAGTTAAATAAGCAGGGTGACAATATACAGCCTTGATGTACTCCTTTCCTATTTGGAACCTGTCTGTTGTTCCATGTGCAGTTCTAACTGTTGCTTCCTGAACTGCATACAGATTTCTCAAGAGGCAGTGGGGAGTATTAATTTGTTGGAGTGGCCCACATAACTAAGGAAGCTTGTTTCCTCACTAGGTCACCAGTTTATTATGAAAGCATACAAGTCAGGAACAGCCAGGTAGAAGAGATGGGTAGGGCAAGATATGAAGAAAGGAAAGCTTTCAAGCTCATCTTCAGCACACCACTCTTCCTGAATCTCCACCTGTTCACCAACCCAGAGGCTCTATGAACCCCAGCCTTAAGGCATTTTATAGGGGCTTCATTGTTTAGATATGACTGATTAAATCATTGTCCATTGGCAATAGATTCAACAGCTGCATCCCCTCTCTGGAGATCAGGGGGATGGGCCTACAAGTTGCAACCCTCTAATCACAGGGTTGGCTCCTCTGTCAACCAGCCACTGTCTTTAGGTGCTTTCTGAAAATCACCTCGTTAACATAATATAAGATAACTTTAAGGCTCTTGCCACAAGAAATTCCAAGAGTTTTAGGTGCCAGAAATGGAATGAAGATCAGATATCCATTTCTTATCATAAACCAAAACATCACATGTGCTTAGGTTAGTATTTGCTTAAGAACATGGTCAGAATAGAACTTTTAGGTGTTGAGACCACATTAGGATATTTTGATTCCTATTAATATGCTTTGCTAACACTGTTTTTCTGCTTTGGTTACTAACAAAACCGAGAGTATGGAGCTTTCATGTTCTTTCTCTCCTAACACAGTTCTTTGTCTCACTTCTCTTTGGAAGCTTCATTGTCTCTGCGACATCAGGAATGGGCACGTTCCACTGACTGCAGCAACGGAAGTCTACCCTTTGGCAGAAGGAAATTTCTGCTTAATGGGAAGGCTGATGCAGATAACCTTTTCTAGAAGCTCAGAATTACACTGATCATTTCTCGCACAGAACATTTGCAATTTCAGAAAGGTGAGTGATGTCAGATCTAAAAATCTTTGGTTCTGTCTTACTTCATTTAGATTCAGATTTAAGGGGAAACACTGGAGAAGTCTCATGAATTTCAATGAGTGCTATTTTCCACCAATCCGTAGAAGATATAAATTTAAAGAATGGTTAAAGCATTAACCAAAACGGACATTGCCAGTAATTCTGCACTGTCATCAAAGCATGTATGTTTGTAAGCCAATCAGCACTTTAGATGAGTGATAGAATTTAGAAAACTATAAAACCTTCACACATTTTTAAGATGACTTCTAAAATATTTTATAATTACTTTAAATGTTTAAGTAGCTCTAAAGGTTATAAATTCCACTGCAGTATAAATATTGACATTCTCAAATAAAACTCATATAATAGCTTATAAATACATGCAATGAAATCTTAATATCAAAGTAATCTGATATCCATCAACATCCAATTAAAACTCATGAACAAGATATCATGTTACTCCTTTCTTTTCTTAAAATCATATTTCCATTCAATTTCTCCTGCAGAATTTAATACATTTTGTCTTTAAAAGTCTTTTACTGATTACCAAAAATGTCTGCAAAACATGTATGAAATTAAAATTATTTTTTAATTTTCCCTAATCATATTGCTCTAATTGTTAAAAGTTTTTTTTTTTTTTTTTCTGGATTGAGTTGTAAATACAATTACTAGTAATGCATACTTAATGAAAACAACCTAAATTTGTTACAATTTTTAAACATTTTTTTAATGTAACAGCCAAAAAAGATTTTTGAAAGCACATTTCTTAATGAAATGACTGAGGTCAGATTTAATTGCTTTGATTAAATGCTTTCCTGACACCAATAAAAAGAAATACCCCTTTCCTTAATGCCCTAGTGGTTTTTCAACCTCAGAGCAGCACTGCAAAAATTCCATGTAAAGTAAGAAGGACAGTTGTGAAATGAAAGTTAGGAAATGAGAACCACAGTCAGTTTTAGGAAAGGGTACATAGAGAAGTCAAGGATCTAGAAACTGATTCCCTTAAATACGTATCTCTTCCCTACTTTGAAGATCACTGCATGTGTGTATCTGCTAAGTCATCTCAGTCATGTCCAACTCTTTGCAACCCTATGAAACCACCAGGCCCTTCTGTCCATGGGGTTCTCCAGGCAAGAATACTGGAGTGGGTTGCCAAGCCCTCTTCTAGGGGATCTTCTCGACCCAGGGATTAACCCACGTCTCTTGTGTCTTCTGCACTGGCAGGTGGGTTCTTTAGCACTAGCACCACCTGGGAAGCCTAGCATTAGATTTCTCTACATATTACTGATTCATTCTCAGCCAGTCTTCATTCTATAATGAGTTTTGAGGAAAGTAAGCAGGAAATTTGAAGGATAGAGTCTTCAGTTTCAGTAAGCTGATAAATTTCCTAAAACCTCTTTGACATTTCTGGTTTGGGGGAATGGCTACTGATGAATTAGAAAATTATAGGGACTGAACTCTTGCATGATACAAAGTCATTTGCATACAAGTCACTCATACCTGTATCTTTATCTTGGAAAAGGCAATTTTAAATACCAGCATCATTCATTAGCAACACTGTAAAAGAAAAAGCTGTTCCAATCTTGGGGAAAAACATGACCATTGCTAGATCCCTGTTTGTCTATCATGCAAGAGCATTTTCTAGTAGACACTTATCTGACACTCTTGAAGAAGGTAATTAACTGTACAACAGTTGGTACTAGAATTTGGGGTTAATTTTTCTTCTAGACCATAAACTTATAATACCTCTTCTATTTCCATGGGTTAACTTCCAACACACAGGACTGTAAACCATATGAGCCTTTCCTCATAAATATTTATGGCTTGGTAATCCCATGGACGGAGGAGCCTGGTGGGCTGCCATTCGTGGGGTTGCTAAGAGTCGGATACTACTGAGCAACTTCACTTTCACTTTTCACTTTCATGCATTGGAGAAGGAAATGGCAACCCACTCCAGTGTTCTTGCCTGGAGAATCCCAGGGATGGCGGAGCCTGATGGGCTGCCGTCTATGGGGTCGCGCAGAGTTGGACACGACTGAAGAGACTTAGCAGCAGTAGCAGCAGTGGGTAAATATGCCGTGATACCAGTGAAGGAAACCATCATCCCATCCAAGGTATTTTCTTCACTATAATCAGGTATTATTTAAAAATGCAGATGCAGTCATTTCAGGCTCTTGCTTAAATTAATCAGTGACTTCCCATTTCCCATGGGATAAAATTCAGAATTATCAAGACTCAAAAAGTCCTCTTTGCTCTGACTTACTTCTCTGGCCTCATCTCCCAACTCTCATCCTCACCCATATTGGACTATGGGCTTACTATCTCCTGCCTGCCCTTCTAGGTCCTTTCTTCATCCTTCCACACCCTGTTCTGTGACCCAGGTGGCTAACCTGTAGGAACTGTCAATGGGCTCTCTTGCCTCCTGACTTTTGGTTGGTATAGCCTCAAGGGGGGATACCTGCAGAGACCAGAGGAATGGATGAGCATAAGGTCAGGGTATACAGTGCCCCTAAAACATCTACTTCTGCTTTATTGACTATGCCAAAGCCTTTGACTGTGTGGATCACAATAAACTGTGGAAAATTCTTAAAGAGATGAGAATATCAGACCACCTGACCTACCTCCTGAGAAATCTGTATGCAGGTCAAAAAGCAACAGTTAGAACTGAACATGGAACAACAGACAGGTTCCAAATTGGGAAAGGGGTACGTCAAGGCTGTATATTGTCACCATGCTTATTTAACTTATATGCAGAGTCCATCATGAGAAACACTGGGCTGGATGAAGCACAGGCTGGAATCAAGATTGCTGGAGAAATATCAATAACCTCAGATATGCAGATGACACCACTCTTAAGGCAGAAAGCGAAGAAGAACTAAGGAGCCTCTTGCTGAAAGTGAAAGAGGAGAGTGAAAAAGTTGGCTTAAAACTCAACATTCAGAAAACTAAGATCAAGGCATCTGGTCCACCACTTCATGGCAAATAGATGGGAAAACATTGGAAACAGAGAGAGACTTTATTTTGGGGGGCTCTATTCAAAAGCAGAGACATTACTTTGCCAACAAAGGTCCATCTAGTCAAGGCTATGGCTTTTCCTGTGGTCATGTATGGATGTGAGAGTTGGACTGTGAAGAAGGCTGAGCAAAGAAGAATTGATGCTTTTGAACTGTGGTGTTGGAGAAGACTCTTTAGAGTTCCTTGGACTGCAAGGAGATCCAACCAGTTCATTCTGAAGGAGATCAGCCCTGGGATTTCTTTGGAGGGAATGATGCTGAAGCTGTAACTCCAGTACTTTGGCCACCTCATGCGAAGAGATGTCTCATTGGAAAAGACTCTGATGCTGGGAGGGATTGGGGGCAAGAGGAGAAGGGGACGGCAGAGGATGAGATGGCTGGCTGGCATCACTGACTCGATGGACATGAGTTTGAGTGAACTCTGGGAGTCGGTGATGGACAGGGAGGCCTGGCATGCTGCAATTCATGGGGTCGCAAACAGTCGGACATGACTGAGCGACTGAACTGAACTAAACTGAAAATCACTGCAGATGGTGACTGCAGCCATGAAATTAAAAGACACTTGTTCCTTGGAAGAAAAGTTATGACCAACCTAGAGAACATATTAAAAAGAAGAAACATTACTTTGCCAACAAAGGACCATCTAGTCAAAGCTATGGTTTTTCCAACAGTCATATATGGATATGAGAGTTGGACTATAAAGAAAGCTAAGCACCAAAGAATTGATGCTTTTGAACTGTGGTGTTTGAGAAGACTGTTGAGAGTCCCTTGGACTGCAAGGAGATCCAACCCGTCCATCCTAAAGGAAATCAGTCCTGAATATTCATTGGAAAGCCTGATGTTGAAGCTGAAGCTCCAATACTTTGGATGCAAAGAGCTCCAAATACCTGATGCTCCAATACCTGATGCAAAGAGCCAACTCATTGGAAAAGACCCTGATGCTGGGAAAGATTGAAGGCAGGAGGGGAAGGGGATGACCAAAGAAAAGATGCTTGGATGGCATCACCGACTCAATGGACATGAGTTTGAATAAACTCTGGGAGTTTGTGATGGACAGGGAAGCCCAGCGTGCTGTAGTCCATGGGGTCACAAAGAGTCAGACACAACTGAGCGAATGAACTGAACTGAACTGATATAGTGCCCCAGATTCCTACTTCTGAGACTGACATAGGCTGACATTGAACCTCTATCACAAGGTCAGCTCTTTAAGACAGCCTCTCCAAAGAGCCTCTCTATCCCCAGGTTCCAGTAATCACTCTCTCCCTTCCATTTAAGACCCAGAGTGATGCTAGAGCCAAAATAGCACTATCCCTTAGGTGTTCCCTTCTCCCTGCTTATACTTCTGTAACTAGTGCCTCATTAAAGTCTCCTCAAATTAGGCAAATTTTGTTTGAGTTTTCTGCTAGAATCCTGATTGATACTTTCAGATTCTAAAATGTGCTTATTTTTTACTTTAACATTACTTTTTCAGGGAGGATTTTCCTAGCCTCCTTGACTCAGTATAACTGCCTGTTAAACTCTTACAGTGCCCAGTACTCTCCCATCACAACATCCTCCACACTTGGTGGCAATTGTTGAATGAGTGTCCCTTTCTCAAACAGGCTGTGTCTTCCACAACATTACGGACTGAATTTTTGTCTTCTCATTGCTATAGCCTAAGGGATCAACCTGGAATCTGGAACACAATGGATTCTCAATAGTTATTTGTTCAATTCATAAGAGGATGAGTGAACGAGCTTGTTCTTATTCCAAAACCGTATTGCATCAGAAAAATATAAAGCAAAATTTGTGGGAAATATATGAATAATTTTAAAAGATATTAATTATAAGATACTTTAATAACCACTTCTCAGAGAAAGAGCCAGAGAAGAAAACTAACTTTGTAGCCCATAAGCATATATATACATATATATAAACATTTACCAGAACATGAGCATGTATCATGACTCAAAGAAGCTATAGGAAAGATGTATAAAAGCCACATTCTTTGAATACTATACAATAAAGCTGAAATTAATAATTAAAAATAAATAAATAATTTAAATAAATTATGAAATAATTTAAATAAATATTAAATATAAAATTTAAATAAATGATAAATTAATAATTAAAAATAGTAAATATGTTGAAGGAAATTAACCACTTATGATATTCTAAATAATTTCCAGGTCAAAGAACTAAAAGTTAAAATTGCAGATTATTAAAAATTTACTCTAATGACAGTACTACATGTAAAAATCTATGGATTTGTTCAAAGAAGTACTCATAAGAAATGCATAGCCTTAAATACATTTATTAATGAAGAGTTAAATAAAGAAGCTAAATTTTGCTTTCAAAAAAAAAAAATAATAATAATGAGCAAAATTAACATAAAGAAGAGGAAAGTCTAATAATAAAAGTAGGAATTAATTTAAAAGCAAAACAAAAATTAAAATTTATAAGTAAAGAGTTCTAGAAAATACGTTAAGAAAAAGAAAGAAAACACAAATACACAACATCAAGAATGAAAAAAGTAATAAGAAAAATAACACAAATACATATCAAAAATGAGAATGGTTATATTATTAACAACTTCTAAGGAAGGAATTTTTTAAGTATCAGTTAATACTTGTGTAAATAGATCCTGATTAAATGGATGATTTTTAGAAATATACAATCTTTTCACTTGAACTTCTAAAGTTTGCAAAAATTTGTATTATTTTATAATTCCATAGTCTGCATCAGATCATAAGGGAAAAAAATCCTGAATTCTGCCTCTTCTATTTCCCTCATATATCCAGCACATAAATACCAAGAACCAAATCTCAACTCTCCTGTATTTCCATCTTTTAAAAAAAACTATTTTTATTCCTACTAGTGTGGGATGAATTGTGTCACCCCAAAATTCATATGTGGAAACCTAAACCCCTAGTGCCTTAGAATGTGACTACATTTTAAGATAGGGCCTTTAAAACAGTGATTAATTTAAAATGAGGTCATTAGGGTGGGCCTTAATCCAACCTGAGCAGTGTCCTTATAAAAAGAGGTGATGAGGGAAAAAAAAGAACAAAAGAAGTGATTAGACACAGACACTGGGATGCTCAAACACAGAGGAAGACTGTCTGAGAACACGAGACGTCAGGCATCCACAAGCCAAGGAAAGAGGCTTGAGTCAAAATCAACCTGCTGACACCTTGGTCTTGGACTTCTGGCCTCCAGAACTGTGAGATATACATTCCTGCTGTGTCAACCATCCAGTCTGTGTTACAGACACCCTACGTTTACTTTTAACAAGCAAATATAGAGACCATGTGCCAATCACTGTGCTAGACACTGGAAAATCAAGACGGATTAAGAAACGAAGTCCCTGTTTTCAGAGGGCTCACACTCTAGCAGGATAAACGTATAAGCACTTGCCTATGTGTTAGTCGCTTATTCATGTCCAGCTCTTCGCAACCCCATGGACTCCAGCCCACCAGATTCCTCTGTCCATGAGATTGTCCAGGCAAGAAAACTGGAGTAGGTTGCCAGTGGATTGCCAGTTCCTTTTCCAGTGGACCTTCCCGACCCAGGGATTGAACCCGGGTCTCCCACACTGGGACCATCTGAGCCACCAGAAAGCCTAAACATATGTGCACACTGACAGTAATTCTAACACCAACTTTGATACTCCTGAATGACTCAGAGGTGGATGCCTGACCCAGTTGAGCCAATCATACCATCTATACCCTACTGCAGTCATAAACTGACCCCTGGAGGAAAACCTAATTCAGACTAGGTGAGAAAATCCCAGAATGTTTACATTTGGTATGGGAAAGAGAAATTCGTCTTTGGTGGCCATGCCATGAAATGAACTTCGGCTAGAAACTGTTTGCATCCAGGTCTCCTGATTTGTGGTCTAAGTGAATAAACCTTAGGTACAGAGAGAGGTGGAATAAAAGGAAAATCCTTGAAAGATTCGGTTTCCTGGCCCCCTGGATACCTGAGGCCCATATACATACATATATATATTCTGTACTGCCTAGGTTATAGGAGCCAATGTATACATACATACATGCATTCTGTACTGCCTAGGCTTTAGGAGCCAATGTATACATACATACATACATACATTCTGTACTGCCTAGGTTACAAGAGCCAATGCATTTCTCTTCTTGACTAAGCTTACTTCAATTATATTTCTGTCATATGACAAATGTCCTGACTAATTAAATGAGGTTTTTAAGGATTAATTTGCTTAAAAACTTTTGGAAACACCTTGTTGGCTTACAAAAAGCAAATTCTATGGCTTACTCTCAATTCCACAGCTTACTCTCTCAGTAATTTCTCCAAATATCCTGAAGGCGGCACTCCTTACATTCAAAAAAAAAAAAAAAAAAAAAAGAAACCCACCCTTTTGTCCAAAACATTAAAAAAAAAAAAAAAAATGGAGGAACTTAGTGAATTGCATGAGGTAATTCTAATTGGTTGGAACATCTGTTGAAATGGTGTTTCTGTAGATAAAGAAAAAGTTAACATGTTTGAGGACCCCTAATCAGCTTTCAAGGCACCTTAGTCTGAATCTTCAGTGAAGTGGACAAGAAAAAAGAAAAGGAAACATGAAAAAGCTACTAGCAGCGATTCTGTGGCTTCAACTAGGCTGTGAGCTGAAGGTTTATTGGAAAGAGAACCATGGGGGTCAAGGAATTGTCATAAAGTGTTCAGAAGTGGAGATAAGATTCAGTGTGACCCATCTGTGGTTCTCTGGGTAGGAACTGGATTATAGGAATAGCTAGTGAACTCCTTCTAAAATGTTCTCTCTGAACAGGGTTAAATACAGAGCTGAAAGTGGAGCAAAGCCCTCCATCCCTGATCACCCGGGAGGGGCAAACTGGTATCAACTGCGATCATTCAGTCACTACCTCAGACACATTCCTCTGGTACAGACAGGATCAGGGGAAGAGCCTGGAATCTCTGTTTTTATTGATGTCAAATAGAGCAGTGAGGAAGAAGGGAGGATTAACAGCCTCCTTTGATATCAAAGCCTGTCGCAGCCCCCTGCATATCACAGCCTCCCATCCTGGCCTCTCTGCCACATACTTCTGTGCTGTGGACGCATAGTATCCCCCTGATGTGTCCAGTCTGTACTCAAACCTGCAGCTGTGGCTCCAGCCCACACCCCTGTTGCAGGGACTGCAGTTCTGAGGATTCCTTCACTGTCTCTGGCTCTCTGCCTGAAAGAAAATTTCTGAGTTGAATGAGAAAAAAATGGTGTTTTAACTTTGATTTTCTTTATTGTGGAAGTTTTTTTAGAAGGAAAGAGGATTGTGAGGCAGGCAGAATGGGGAACAACCTAAACATGTCTTTTCCAAGAATATGAAGCCTCATCTTTTATTGCCTCGTAGTCAAAATCCATGAGTCTTCCATTACAGAGTAATTTTACATTTAGTGCAACTGTCACAAATAATTCCTGTGAAATACGGAACCATTGTTTGTTTTGATATGCAAAGATAACATATAGCCATGGAGGGGAAAGGAGAATAAAAGCTTTATAATATAATATTCTATGAGAGGCTCCTTACCTAGTTTTTCCTGCTGAAACATTGACTGCAGTAGACAGGCAATACCTATGTGATCTATAGATCGAGTCTTCGCAACATGTGGAGAGATTTTTATTGTAAGACCTTAAAAGAAAATTAAAAGGCTAATTTGAAAAGCCTGAACCCACAACATTTCATGACAATAACATACATATACCTGATCTACAAACCCAGGATACATACAAATACTCTTATGTCTCTTATTTTTCCAACTGATTGTTAGAGTGACTACCTGCCAGATAAGCAGGAAGTTCATTCTCTCTTTTGAGGCCTTCCCACGCCGGCTCCTGACCTGTCTAAGAACCCGAGAGACTTGGGCAGTTTGGAAGAGGTTGGTGCAGCTTCCACACACCGTCAGAGGTCCTCCCAGTTGACTCTTGCCTTGTTTTTTGTTGATGTCCAGTCTCCCCCAAGATCTGTGTAGGATTGCTGGACCACTGCTGATCCAGGCCCTGAAGAGTGACCCCACTCCAATGTCAGCTGGTCAAGGGTGCGTCAAACCTGGGTTCCCAAGGTTTTAGACTCTGTGTCATCTTTTTTGTAGATGCACAACCATCATTGGAGACCCAGAAAATCAAAGGATGCTGGGTTCAGAGTGGTTCTGGCATTTATATTGTGAGTCCACACAACATTGCCTTTTTCCATTTTCTGGGACCCATACCTAACAGATAATATCTTTTTTGTTTTGTATGTCTCAGACCCAAGGACCTGATTATGCTCACTTTCTCTAGAATGACAGTAGGGTTATGGATCCTCTTAAGGAAAGACTAAATAACCCTAAACATCCTGCAACCTCTCTATAATCAAAGTTGCCTTTGGTAACCCAAAGGGTGATTTATCCTATAAATGAGTCTCTCCAAGGTGACCTAAGCCAGTTTTTTAAGAGAGGCCACCCATGATTCTACATTGTCAAACTTCCTTTTCTAAAGGATGCTTGCCTCATTGAATATGAGTAGTTTTCTGGGATTTTCTTGCTGAATAATAGAACTAATCCAAACATTATCATTCATAAGCACCCTGCTGCATGCTTTTTTGAATCAATTTAATAAAACAAAGCAAAGTTACATATTAAGTTTTAAGCTCCTGGCTAAGTCATTAGTAAAAAGACTTGGTTTAATGGCAAGGAAAATAGTATCTAGTCTGATACAACCTGCTGCACCTCTGTGTGTCCTGTAATATTCCTGTCCCAGAACAGTTTGCAATGGGAGTCACTCCCTGGTTCAAAGACCTTTATTAAAACTCCAGAATGTTTCTGGTATTTGTTTAAACACTTTCTGAAAGTTGGTATTCATAATATCAATTCTTTATTATTTTAGAGGCTTTCCTTCCCTCTAACTACTCTGCAAAAAGTCCATGCCTGTATTTCTTACAACCCAGGAACAGTGGCTCTGTTCCACAACCCTGCTCCTTCCTCTGCCAGGGGAGTATGTGTCCTGAGTGTGGTGGTTTGTTCCGTTCCTCTCTTCTCCATGTGGTAGTGCTGATTAGTCGGCTGGGTTAGTTATTAGTTGAAATCCAAATTCAGATCAGATCCCTCCATGATGCACAATTATATACCCCAAGACACATCTGTAAACATCTTCATAGGCCATGAAAAGCCAGGGATTTTTATTTCTTGGTCTTTGTATGTGCAAAAGTGTTGGTAACTATAGCCTGCAATCCATTTTCTTCATCACTCAGGAATGTCTAAGGACCAATATATGGCTACAAATAATATAAATGTAGATTTATTTCTATTGTACATTTAATTTGAAATTACAGTCCTTGGATAAATATTTTAAGGTGGAGTTCCAACATAGCAGGGCTACTTATTCCAAAGGCTTCAGTATTATCACCTTTCTGTTCTTTCCTTATATTTTCTCATTTGAACTTCACAGCAAAAGAATATGATTTTTTGTGTGTGAATGAGAGGCCCCACTTAGTTAACAGACACAGAGTGGTAGAACCAGCTTTTGACTGGGTGAATAGGAGAAAATATGCTACAAGAGAAGGAACTTTTGACTAAAAATTCCCTATCATCCCAAATTCATAAGCATGGGAGCTTCATCAATGATACATTGACTTCAACTACGTTAGGAGTTGCAGAGATATAGCTCAAGAATCATGAAAACAGAAAGTCAAAAATTGATGTCTTAATAATTATCTCACACATTTTATAGAGGCTTTCAGATCAAGAATTAACACACAACAGGAAATGGAAAGAGCACTGTTATCTGCCAAAATTACTCAGGCAGCATTGTAAGCAAACTCACAAAATAAAGTCAGGAGAGAACCCTAACAGCTAAATTGGTAATTTTTAAAGGAAAGAATTGAATAAGAGCACCATAAGGAAGCTTCTCTTATTATAGCAAATCAGATCTTTAGTAAATTTTCCTCATTTAAATTTTTTAGGAGAAAGGAAACTAGAAGGCACCAAAGAGCTCTAAGAATGGGGTGTCTCACCTCAGACCAGCTGCACTGAGGAGGACAGAGGTCTGTCTACATAAGCCCCAGCAATAACTCTTTGAATATGGATCGATTGTTCTCTTCTCCACTGTTTTCACTTCTATAGCATGGGGTCAGTAATTGAGCAGCTTTCTCCAGGAAGGATTTGGAAAAATAAGATGCTCACTGAAGCTACCAGTCAACAAAATTGTACTAAAAAATCTATTCAAATCTGGCTGTCTCTTTTCCACTCAATCATTAGCAATTGTAACCCAGCTTCCCTTTGACACCCTTTCACACAGTCTCGAGTTCCCTACTACATAAGCACAGTTCCTAAAGAAGAATCTCAGAAAAGTTTAATCTTTGTAGAGTCCCTGGATTTACCACAAGACTTCTTGCCAGTCAGAAAAATATAATATTTTTTCTATATTCTCCACCAACTCTTTCTTCCGCTTCCTCCATTTTTGTTTGTTTGTATTTTGCTAAACAGTGAATTCAACTTTGTCCTTTTCAGGCTAGATCAGAACAAATTTCACTATCAGGAAAATCATCTTATAAGAAATATCCATGCATAAACAACAAAGGCCTACTGCATAGTAGAGAACTGTATTCAAAATCCTATGACTAATAATGAAAAGAATATGAAAAAAAAGTATTTTATATATATATAATATATATATATATATATATATATAATTGAATCACTTTGCTGTGCAATAGAAATTAACACAACTTTGTAAATCAACTATGCTTCAATAAATTTAAAAAAAGAAATATCCAAATTGAGCTTTATATGAAAATAATTGAAAACAGTTTTCCTGTTTTACCAGTGCGATGGACAAGCCCTAATCAGTACCCTCAGATACCAGATTCACCAGGTTTTCTTCCCAAATCTCTAGACAAATAATCATCTTGATTCGAGGGGGCCATCAAGTGAATCTATTCCAGAAATTATAATATGTGTAAAAACTGACCTTAATGTTTCAACATTCACACCCTCCTAGGTAACAGCGCACTTTTTTTTTTTGTTAAATCTGTTTCTCCAAATTGTCCCAATCTTCACAGCATTATCAGCTTCCACAGGGATTTGCTGGCAGGTTAAAAAGGTCAGCATCAGCAGCGTACAGACCAAAGTTCCTGATACCACTCAGAACCTACAGCACTGGCTAATAACTATAATAATAGACAAAATAAAACTTGACATGAAAACCGGACTTAGTTTCATCTTCCTTTAACTCAAGTAGAGGCTCTACTCTTACTGATTAAGCTGGAAGAACTTTGACCATGTATTTATAAATATTCATGATGTATCCTGAATGTTTACTTCCTCAAATTGTTACCAAAGCAAGTTTATTGTTAATGACTGTTTGTCAGGACATACTTATTTTTCATTCATGAGCTTGATTTCTGCATCAGACAGATATCAGATTTCCTACGACCTTTCTGTAGCATTTAACACCATGTTGCCACATATTGATTGAAAACAGTTTCACAAGGAAACCATTCATGACAAGGAAAAAGTCATTTTTCAACAGAATTTATTGAAAGAACAAATATCCACTTGAGTCTCCAGCTCTCTTTCTTAGAATAAAGGACTCTGATTCTCAAGATGAACTTTTGTATGTTCTTAAAGTCAAGTGCATAAGCAAACTCCAAGACAAGTGAATAAGATTCAGACTTCAAAGAAATGCATTAATTTGAAATTTAAAACATAAAACTTCCACCAAGCTCCCTCCTCTCCTTTCCTTGTTCAGTGGGGACTTGCATGTGGCTCCTCATGGTTGCAGATCTGGAACTTCAGTCCTTTGGTGATATCAAATAAACTCATCTTTACTGGAGAAATATTTGGCAGTCTGTCATTTGTTCCCTGTACCTTGTGATTTTGTTTTTGTTCTGTTGTATTTGTTCCTTTGTTTTGATTCATTTTTATATATCATATATAAGTAAAAAACAGTATTTGTCTTTCTCTGTCTGACTTATTTCACTAAGTATAATACACTCCATATCTATCTGTGTTGTTCCATTTGGCAAGATTGCATTCTTTTTTACATTTGATTAATGTTCTATTGTGGTGTGTGTGTGTGTGTGTGTGTGTGTGAGTGTATATAGATAGTTAGATGAAAGATTGATATTTTCTTTATCCATTCATCTATGAATGAACACTTAGCTTGGTTCCAGATCTTGGTTACTATAACAAACGCTGCTATAAACACTGGAGTGCAGATACAATTTGGAAGAGTTTTGTTTTCTTTGGACAAATATCTAGGAGTGAAATTGCTGGGTCATATGGTAGTTGTATTTTTAGTGTTTTGAGAAGAATCTCCATAATGTTTTCCATAGTAGCTCCTCCAACTTCCAACCCAGCAGCAATGCACTAGGGTTTCCTTTCTTCTGCATCCTTACCACACTTGTTATTTCTTTTCTTTTGATAATAGTCATTCTGATAGATGTGAGGTGACACCTCATTTTGACATAGATTTGCTCTTTTTCTGAATATTAGAGACTTTGGACAGCTTTTCATGTACCTATTGGCTATCTCTTTGGAAAAATGGCTATTCAGGTCCTATGTCCAGTTTTTAATCAGACTGTGTTTTGTTATTGAGGTATATAATGTCTTTGTGTATTTTGGATATTAATCTCTTATTGCAAATACCTACTCCCCGTCAGTAGTTTGTCTTTTATTTTTGTTGATGGTTTCTTTGCTGTGCACTAGATTTTAGTTTGATTCAGTTCAGTCACTCAGTTGTGTCCGACTCTTTGCGACCCCATGAACTGCAGCATGCCAGGCCTCCCTGTCCATCACCATCTCCCAGAGTTGACCTAAACTCATGTCCATCGAGTTGGTGATGCCATCCAGCCATCCCCTTCTCCTCCTGCCCCCAGCATCAGGGGCTTTTCCAATAAGTCAACTTGTCGCATGAGGTGGCCAAAGTACTGGAGTTTCAGCTTTAGCATCATTCCTTCCAAAGAAATCCTAGGGCTGATCTCCTTCAGAATGGACTGGTTGGATATCCTTGCAATCCAAGGGACTCTCAAGAGTCTTCTCCAACACCACAGTTCAAAAGTATTAATTCTTCGGCAGTCAGCTTTCTTCACAGTCCAACTCTCACATCCATACATGACTACTGGAAAAACCATAGCCTTGACTAGATGGACCTTTGTTGGCAAAGTAGTATCTCTGCTTTTTAATATGCTGTCTAGGTTGGTCATAACTTTCCTTCCAGGGAGTAAGTGTCTTTTAATTTCATCACTGCAATCACCATCTGCAGTGATTTTGCAGCCCCCCAAAAATAAAGTCTGACACTGTTTCCACTGTTTCCCTATCTATTTCCCATGAAGTAATGGGACCAGATGCCATGATCTTAGTTTTCTGAATGTTGATTTATATTAGTTTGACTAGGTCCCATTTATTTATTTTTCCTTTTGTTGCCCTTGCCTTTGAAACAGAAAAAAAAATATGGTAAAAAGAAATGTCAATGAGCATACTGCCTATATTTTCCTTTTCAAGTTTTAAAAGTTTCAGGTCTTATATTTTGGTCTTTAATCCATTTTGAGCTTATATTTGTATATGTTGTGAAAAAATGTTCTAGTTTTGGTCTTTTCCTTTTAGGTGTTCAGTATGATCAACACCGGAGAAGGCAATGGCAACCCACTCCAGTACTCCCTCCTGGAGGATCCCATGGGTGGAGGAGCCTGGTGGGCTGCAGTCCATGGGGTCGCTAAGAGTCAGACATGACTGAGCAACTTCACTTTCACTTTCCACTTTCATGCATTGGAGAAGGAAATGGCAACCCACTCCAGTGTTCTTGCCTGGAGAATCCCAGGGACGGGGGAGTCTGGTGGGCTGCCGTCTATGGGGTTGCACAGAGTCGGACACGACTGAAACGACTTAGTAGCAGCAGCAGCATGGTCAACACCACTTACTGAAGAAACTGTCTTTCCCCCATTTCAATAAGCTATATAAAATCATTCAGAGTAATATCTCTACATGGCCACAGAAGGGCAACACTGCTTCAGAGACAGTTAACTTTTGTCCCACATACACAGATTCTTCAACTAGCCAGAAAGGATCCTTTAAATATCTATTAAATTTTTATCTCCAACTTTGCTTCAATTTACATCTCTGAATCTTGTGTGTACATAGGTATCCATCCATCTACCTAAATAGTATCTGTGTACATTTTAGTTTAACAGTTTGAAGACTGTGGCTTTGAAAATTAATATTTAAATTATTTAATATTTAATATTATTTAATGATAATTATTTAATAATATTTAATATTAAAATTAATATATCTTTAAAACAGCATGTTTTTTTCCTTTGACATTAAGGCCATATTAGTTTCTTTAATATAAATTTATAATGCTTTCACCCAGATATATCCCAAACTCCAATCATACTGAGTTAATCAGTGCCAGAATTCCCTTACCCCATTCTTTACTAAGAAATATACTGGTGATGTAAGTTCCAGTTCGAGCAGCTCCTCCATCAGAACTACTCTCTGACTCAGTCCAGAAGTGGGTCCATTATCATTTTCTTGGGTCCATCATATAGAAACACATTTCTCTTTAGCAGCTTTTATCTGAATGTACTTGTATTGGGAGTGGGTTGACTGAAGATTGCTACTTCTGTTTCTTTCTTGACTGAGACCCAAGTATGACCATTTTAGGCACTAGTAATATATATTGAAGACATACATGGATTAATGAATAAATAAAAAATAAAACACACCAAAAATTCAACAAACAATAAAAAATCCCCTTAGAGAGCTGGAGTAGATGGGATTAGATTGAGGAGTGGGAATGGTTATTATTGTCTCCTGTTGAACTGTGATGATGTTTTTCTTTGATAGTATCTGAAATGACCTCAAATACAGAGACCACAAAGTCTTTAAAACAAAATGAGCTCCTTAATTTCTGTTTCTATACCCTGATGTGTTGACCTCTAAAGCCAAAATGGTTCTTCACATTTTTGTATTTTACCTGTGAGAATAAGGTGTAACTCAGTATGAGAACTACCAAAAATGTTTTATTACTGAATGATCATGGTCCCATATCTTCTGAATTCTGCAGAATTTTCCCAGCTAATCTTATCAATTTGGAGAGAAAGATTCTCCAGAATAAGTTATTCCAGTGCTTCTCAATTTATTTTCTCCATGCTTATTCTTGAAATATTTATTTTCTGATATATATATATATATATATATATATATATATATACACACACTTTAACCAAAACATTTTATTACATGCTACCATCAGTGAATATACAGTTAATGAAAAAAAGTAGTTGAGAAGAATGAGATAGAATCATATGTACTGAACAATGTAGAAGTACGTGAAATTAATAAACCTTGCAAAAAGATAACTGAATTTAAGTAATTTACAGGAATATGTACTTAAACAGTCATGGGATTATTCAGGAAAGTTATATGAAATTTGTAAGAACAGTCATTTAATGGATGGTAAACTCTGAAGTGGGTAGAGGTAAATATTTTCCTCTTTTTATGTTACGCCTTTACTATTTCAATTTTATAACCACATCCATGCTTTACTTTTATTTTGCAATGTCAACTAGATTTATGGGAATGGTGTACTTACAATCATTTTATCTTTATATTTATTGGCATTTTAAAACTGTTTATAAATTAAAAATAAGAATATAATATCAAAATATCCAGATCAAGAAGTGGCGATTCAATAACCCTCAAACGGTTGGCAAGAATAAGCTATAAAAAATTTCTGGGGATATAACTGATAATATCTTCTAAAACATTAGTTGTTGTGTTATTTGATTTATATTTTATAAAGAGTATAAATTGAAATTTATCTAATTATATTTTATTAATTCTTAGCATCATGTAAAGTGTGGAAACCCTGAATGATGGTATTAAAATGTAAATTCCATCAGGGCAAAAGGACTATGTATCTTTATGTTCTGCTCCATAAGCTTTGCTTGTAATGATATATTATGCCCCTTGTGTATCCTCAATAGACTTTAATTAGTATTTGTAATAAAAAAAGAAATGCCCCCTACATACTAATCTTGTGACTTCATGGGAGTCCCTCTCTTCCCCATTGTAAAATAACCTAGTCCTATTAAACTGTCCTGATACATGATTTTTAACCTTCTAGGAGGTATGAAGAAAAGGAAGAAGGGGATAGTGTGAGAGAAATTCTATCCTGCACTTTATCTTTGTAAGGGGGGCATTTCAGATTCCCAATGAATTTAATTTTCAGTGATTCTAAATTAGCACAGAATGAGAAATACTACTTTTGAGAGAGAGGTTTAAGAGAAAGCACTTGTGAGAGGGTGGGGCCTACTGAAAGAATAAAAGCAGGTGTGAACTTAAAGTCAGAGTTCTAGCTGACTGCGAAGAGCAGAAGAGGAACTTGGGTTGCCACTGAGCACTTGCACCAGAAACAATGGACAAGATACTGGGAGCATCATTTTCGCTTCTGTGGCTTCAACTAGGCTGTGAGTTGTGGAGTAGAAAATCTAGGATATCTCATTAATTAGGGGGACTGGGAAAATTGGGTTACAAACAAGTTCATGCAGATAGAAACTTTAAGAAATAAACATATGTCTGTGGAACTGATGGCTTTTTATCTCTTTAAGTGGGGGTGAGTGGCCAACAGAAGGAAAAAAGTGACCAAGAGCAGGTGAAACAGCACCCTTAATCTTTGACAGTCCAAGAAGGAGAGATTTCCATTCTGAACTGGATAGTTCAGAATGAACTATAGTTTTTTTTTTTTTTTTTTTTTTACTACTTCCTATGGTACTGGCAATACCCTTGTAAAGGTCCTGCATTCTTGATAGCCATACGTTTAGTTGTGAATGAAATGGAAGAGGGAAGATTCACAGGGAAGTTTTCCTAAATAAGAGTGCCAAACAGCTCTCATTGCACATCACAACTGCCTTGCCTGCAGACTCAGCCACCTACTTCTGTGCAGCAAGTGCACAGTGCTCCCCAGGCACCTGCAGCCTGTACCCAAACCTGCAGCTGAGGCTCCAGACACACCCTCCTGTGCAGATGAAATATACACACAGACACACACAGTTTGTTTGTGCATAAAAAGTCTTAATATAAGAAAATTGAAATTATACAGAATTTATTCTTTCACCAAAATGGAAATGATATAGAAAATCAATTGTGAAAAGATATCTCTAAAAACTCCCAAACATTTGGAATATTTAAATCTTATAACTTTAAAACAAGTTTAAGTTTAAAAAAAATTACAATGGCTTTAGAAAATATTTTGAAAGTAAATATTGTGAGAGCACATTATATAAATATGTGTGAGATGCAGCTAAAATAATACATAGAAGGAAATTTATCTTTTTAAGTACTTATATTAAAGAAAAAGGAAAATAAACTATCAAAACTTTAAATAAAAAAGATGATGAGAAAAGCAAATTAAACCCAACATAAAATGAAAGATGTAATAATAAAATGTTCAATTGGTGAAATATAAATAAAACTATAGTGATAACCATGAAATACAAAGTTCAGTCTTTGTTAAAAGGATTAATAAACGAGATATATTCTCTGTAGAATTATCTCCATGGAAAAGCTTAAAAAACACAAATTATAAATATTGGTAATAAAAAGAACTATTCTCATCTTCTATAATGTTCAAAGGGTAATCCTGAATATCATTCCCAGCAACAGGGTTTATGTCACTTTGTAAAGTCAGTTCTTCACATCAGGTTTTGACAAAGCACAGGTTGGGAAAAGTCCTTCCAATGAAAATTCTAGAAATAAGAAAAAAGGACTGATTTCCTTTAGGATGGACTGGTTGGATCCTTGCAAATGAGGTTGGGACTCAAGAGTCTATCTCCAACACCACAGTTCAAAAGCATAAATTCTTTGTGCTCAGATTTCTTGATAGTCCAATTCTGACATCCATACATGACTACTGGATAAACCATAGCTTTGACTTCAGTTCACCTTTGTTCAGCAAAGCAATATCTCTGCTTTTTAATATGTTGTCTGTTGGTCTCCAGTTTTGCTTGTCCATCACCAAGCATCTTTTAATTTCATGGCTGCAGTCACATTCACAGTGATTTTGGAGCATCCAAGAAAATAAAGTCTGTCACTGTTTCATTGTTTCCCTTTATTTGCCATTAAATGGTGGGACTGGATGCCATGATCTCAGTTTTTTGAATATTGAGTTTTAAGCCAACTTTTTTCATTCTCCCTTCACATCTTTTTCAAGGGGCTCTTTAGTTCCTCTTCTTTAGGATTGACTGTTTTGATCACCTGCATATCTGAGGTTACTGATATTTCTCTTGGCAATCAGTTCAAGACTTTTGCATAAGCTTCATCCAGTCTGGCTTTTTGCATGATATACTCTGGGTATTTATGACTTGAAAAATAAAAACATTGACAAAAAGACAGCCTTGAATATTCCTTTCTATCAATTTGGAACCAGTCTGTTGTTCCATGTCCAGTTCTAACTGTTGGTAAATGCAACATTTACATTATTTGTACAGTTGGCAGGTCAATTGGTCTCAAACACATTCTATCTCTTGGAGAAATTTTCCAGTTTGTTGAGTACTGTACTAAAATTTGGCATAGCCAATAGAACAGAAAAGATGCTCTTTTTCATGAACCAATGGATGAATTGAAGATTTGATCGTGGGGTTTAAGTACCTTTTATGAATCCAGCTTGAATATCTGCAGGTTCACAGTTCACATACCTGACTGAAGCCTGTCTTGGAGGATTTTGAGCAGTACTTTGCTAGTGAATGAGAATGGTGCACAGAGGTAGTTTGAAAATTCTTTGGCATTTCAGAGCCGGGATTGGAATGAAAACTGACATTTTCCAGTCCTGTGGCCACTGCTGAGTGACAAATTTGCACACATATTGAGAAAGCATTTGAAAAGCATCATCTTTTATGATTACAGAATGAAGCTCAGATGGAATTCTATTGTTTCCACTAGCTTTGTTTTCAGTGATGCTTCTTAACAAAGGTCTGTCTAGTCAAAGCTATACTTTTTCCCCCAGAATCACCATGTGATTGCTGGATTATAAAGAAAAGTACACCACATCTTGATAGCATGGGAAAAGATCAAATTTAAAAGATTCAAAGTATGGTCCCTACTGAATGTGTATCAAGGAGATACCACAAACCAATCAATCTGAAATCAAAACATCATAAGTTGGTGAATATAGTGATTAAAAGAAACAGATATTGATACATTTGAAGCCTAGATACTTTTGGCCACTGAGTGGGAAGAACTGCCTGAAATGCAAAAGACCCAGGTTTTGGGAAAGATCAGGAAGTTGGGAGAAGAAAATGGGACAATAGAGGATGAGGTCAAAAAATACAACATGACTTATGACATCAACTCAACAACAATAGTTTGAGCAATCCCAGGATGTTGGTGATGGAAAGAAAAGCCTCAATCTGCAGGGGTTGCATGATGTTGACCACAATTGAGCAATCAACTGAACTGATACATAGTGTGATTCTGCTTAAACAACATTCTCAAAGGGACAAAATTTAAAGATAAAGAGAAGATCAGTAGTTAGCAGGGTTATAAAGAGTTGCAGAGATGGGGAAGGTATTCAAAGAGGATTTCTTTAGAGATGAAACAATTTTGTGTCATGATTTTAGTGGTGGTACAAGAACCTATATATGTGATAAAACTTCTTAGAGCTTGATATCAAAACCAAAGAGTGTATATAAAAACTGATTTATAATATTATGGTCTGTATTTTGATAAAAAATTTTATCAGTATCAGTTTCCTAATATATATGTAATTATTATATTAATATATATCTATATTTTATAATATCATGCTGCTGCACAGGCTGCTGTGGTCATTCATGATCTCCTCTGCTTAGTTACAAATAATTTCAAGCCCAGGCATTCATTGTTTGTCAGCACTCAGAAGTGAAATGGGACAGAAGAGTAGATGTCTCAGATAAATATAAACTTTCCTCCTGCTTCACTCATTCATGAGTTACTTTGATCTTAAATCCATGAACTGGCACTGTTTTAGATCTTGTCTGTATTTTCTTTTCTACTTGTCTATTTGCCTTTGGTTCTTTTATATTAATTCATCTATTACAACAATGAAACCAAATGGAAGATTGACAGCTACATTCCACATGAACATGAAACAGTGTACAGAACTGCAGTCACCATCTTCTGTGGTGTTGACAGGTACTAAGTGTCTGCAGTCTGTAGATATTAAGTTTTGTAAGAGTGCATTATAGCATTTTACATCAGAGAAAGATCTGGCATGTTTATCTTAACTTTATTTTACAAAGAGAAATAATAATGAGTGACTGACAAATGAGACTGAATACTCTGGACCAATGAGACAGAAAATGTGACATGATAATTCTAGGACACATGATCTAATAAGTACAATTCTACATTTAGAGGCAACAGGATTGAATATCCTGATCCCCCTCAAAGTCTAATACATAAGAATCAATATCAGATTTCAAAAGAATAATATTTTATTCCTGTTATAATTTCATTTAAATACAAACCACTGAATAGGCTCTGAAATTCAGATGGACTGATTTTTAAAAAATCATTTCATGTTGAAGTAATTTTATTTATTGAAAAATCTGAGTAGAGCCCTGGAACTCAAAAAAAAAAAAAAAAAAAAAAAAGAGATACATTAATTATTTTGGATAAGATTGCTTTTCACCCAGAAGGCCTAAGATCTGTGAATATTTTAAAATAGTCACTAGATTCTGGATGGAGAAAAGTAAGTATAGGCTAATGAATGACCAATCAGTAGATTACAAGAATGTTTCATAGGCTATACTAAATTATATCTTAAACAGGATGGAAAAATTATTTTACTGAATAAATCGATGTATGTCAACTTGTTTAATCTTCAGTTTCCCTCAGTTCAAACCTTTAATATTAATTCTTTCTTCATGCCTCTTTTCAGGATCTGCCTAACTTAATGACCAGGGAAAGACAAGTAGACAAAATAAAGTTTGTGGTGAGCCAGACTTTTTCCCATATGTGCACAGACCACGTGGTCTATGAACATGACAAACCCCACTTCCTGCTGGGGGGAGTCACACAGGTACCGGGTAGTATGTATATGTGCTGCCAGGCACTCAAAGACACTGAACTCTCAGCTTGAGGCAGAAACTAAGCACATTTGTGCAGGGAAATCCATGCCTCATGCCGCTCTCCAGCCTGCTCTGGGTGTTCCTGGCCTTCACCTTCTCTGGTAGGGATGCTTCCAAACATGGGTGCATGTGTTCAGGGTGAAAGGACTGCACACAGGCGTGTGGTGCTTCACAGGGACTTGGGGAGGAAAGGAGGTTGAGAAAAGCATACTTATTATGATTTCAATTTGGGTTTTCTTTGGGTCCCAAATTAGTCTAATTCTTACATTATTTTGTTCATTACTTCAGCTGTGTTTCCTGATTTTTCCCCACAGGATCTGGTGTGGCGCAGAAAGTTATTCAAGACCAGCCAGACACATCCAGTCAACTGGGACAGTCAGTCACCCTGAACTGTCGGTATGGAACAACCTGGAGCTATTACTACATGTTTTGGTACAAGCTGCTTCCCAATGGAGAGATGATTTACCTTATTGGTCAGTATTCTTCTGGCCAGAATGCAAGGAATGGCCGCTACTCTGTAAATTTTCAGAAAGCTCGTAAATCCATCAGCCTCACCATTTCAGACTTACAACTGGAAGATTCTGCAGAGTATTTCTGTGCTCTCTGGGAGCTCACAGTGCTTGAAGTAATGGGAAAAGCTAAACAAAAACCCCAGAGTTTAATAAAAGAGAGCTTCCCTGCTGCAGAACTCCAGCTGAAATATGCACCTGCAGATCCCAGACCAGAAATGGTAGTTGTGTGGTTGCTTAATCTGTGGTCTGGAAGTTCCTTTTAAGTCACTTAGGAACAGATGTCCAAACTAACTTTCTAGTAATATGTTCTCAGTCTTGATTTTTTAAAGTTTATATCAATCATACAGAACATGTGCAAAGTTGTCTAAATTTGAAAACTTGCTCCTGTAATAATTTAATGTGGCAACTGCACTAAAAAAATCTCACATCATAAATCTGGGTTTAATTTTCAGAAATTGTCATGAATATAATTTCCTTAATTTTTTTCTTCTTAGGTTTTGTGTCAGTTAGGGTACAATCAGAAAAGTAGAACCACAGTGATACAGAATAAGAGACTCATTTTAAGGAATAGAACTCAGGCAATTGCTAGAGTTGGTGGAGGAGTTTATACAAAGCTGTTATCTTTGCATCTTGTGCTGAGCCTGAATTTACTTTAAATCAACTAGAGTGTCATTTGGAAAGGAAAGTTGGATATGGATAAAAGCACAAAAAGTGACATTTAAGGACATACTAGAACCCATGAGGATGACTGGAACCCACAAAAACACACTAAAAACTTGTCTGTCTCTCACCTCCTTCAGTCTCACAGTAGTGGGTGACCTTCAGGAGAAGTGGATATTTATCATCATGCTTAAAATTGGCCCAAGACTCAAGATGATGAAAAATAAGTTGGAGGTTCTGGTCCTGTACTTCAACAATAAGATGATGGGGAAACAGCAGCAAACAGTGAGTTGATTTCATTTTGGGGCCCTGCACCAAAATCAGGGCAAAAAATGTGACTACAGTCATGAAATTAAGAGACACTTCTAAACCTTGGAACAATCCTTTTTTATGACCAGCCTAGAACATTAAAAGAGAAACAAATTCTTTGTCAACAAATTTCCATCAGTCAACACTATGGTTTTTCCAGTAGTCATCTATGGAGGTGGTCATTTGCACTTTAAAAGACAAGCTCAAATAAAGAAAACAGCAAAACTATGCTTTTGTTCAGTTCAGTTTATAGAAGACTCAGTCATGTCCCCTTGGACTGCAAGATCAAGCCAGTCCAGGCCTCCCTGTCCAAATCAGACCTGAATATTCATTCAAAGGACTGATCCATGAATTGGTGATGCCATCCAATATTTTGGCCACCTGATCCTGAAGAACTGACTCATTGCAAAAGACCCTTTTGCTGGGAAAGATTGAAGGCGGGAGGCCAAGGGGATGACAGGAGTTGAGATGGCATCATTGGCATCACTGACTCAATGGACATTAAATTGAATGGACTCTGGGAATTGGTTCTTGTTAACATGATGCCTGGCATGCCCATTCCACCATAATCATGTAAGAGTCGGACATGACTGAGAAACTGGTTTGTGAACTGAACTGAACTTAACTTACATACATCCGACTCTTCATGACAAAGAGAAGATGAGGAGGAGGATCCTCTGTCCGGAGGTGTTCTCCAGTCAACAATAAGATGAAATATCAGATCAGCCACACCTCAGGGATATCATAGTTCCTTATCCATTTTTGAGTGTTGTTTTTTCCTTTACCAACCCCCAAAACATACTGTCCCATTGGCTCCTTCATCTTAACTATTTCCAAATGTCATTCACAAATTTCTTTTGTGGCCAATCCTAAGCCAGAACAATACAGGAAGCACATTCTGGGAAAGATATTTCCAGTCAGTTAAGGTAGCTCAAAACTGCTACAATATACTCTATGTTAATTTGGCATCCATCTGTAGAGTTTCATTTTATTTTGAAGAAATTTTAGCAAAATTTGTTTCCTGGTAGATAGCATGTTCAGAAACCTGAAAGAACTGTCTGAGGAGGTGACCAGAGGACAGGCAGCACAAGGCCTCCTCTATCTTCCACTGTCTCCTGGGGGTTTGCTCAAATTCATGTCCATTGATTTGGTGATACTATCCAACTGTCTTATCCTCTGCTGCCCTCTTCTCCTTTTGCTTTCAATCTTTCCCAGCTTCAGAGTCTTTTCAAATGATATGGCTCTTCTCATCAGGTGGCCAAAGTGTTGGAGTTTCAGCCTCAGCATCAGTCCTTTCAATGAATATTCAGGGTTGATTTCTTTTATGATTGGCTGGGTTGATCTCCTTGCAGTCCAAGGGACTCTCAAGAATCTTCTCCAACACCACAATTCTTGCTAATATGATGCAGTAGTTCCTCATTCAACCCAAAACAGTCTAAACATATCCTTCAAAGATTATAGCAAGTTCATTTATCCATTCGTCATTCTTGATATTCATTTCTCTTCTAGCTAAGCCACAGTCTTCCACTGAGTCCTGTATCTTCACTACTGAGACATAAAAAGATATAAGATTGACTTACATTAGCATATCTTGTTACCACACAGCAAATGGGAGAGGGGAGTTAAAATTGGTTAATATAAATACATAAATATATTTATATAAAAATGAAAAACAAATTTTCATAAGTGCTATTCTTATTTCTGCAAATGACCACATGGTTAGAGCAGGTATTTATAACCACCTTTTCCATTACCCATCCTATAACCTCTTTGCTCATAGCAAGCACTTCCATTCACTGCTATACTTCACTTCCTATAAAGCAATCTCCTGATTCAAGAGCAATGCTATGAGGAAAGTCATAAATTTGAATAAGGAATTCTGCAGGTCCACCACTCTGGTTTTGGCAGATGTTTGCAAACCATTGTATTCTGGGAAACATCATTAAAATGACACCTAACTTCATATTAGAAGCAATAGAAGCCACCGAAGTATATTTTTTAAAGAGCTTAAAGAAAACAAGCAAAATATTCAAGCTAGTATCTTATGAGCATAAAAGTATATTTTTTAATTGTGTGTTTGTTATAAATCACTGCTAAGAGTTTTGAAAGTCAATGCACAGACTGATAAACTGTATTTGCCATGCATATTTCTGAAAAAGGACTCCAATGCAGAATATGTTAGAAGTTCCTATAAATCATTAGGAAAACAGATAATAAAGAATGCAAAATCTTGGAGATCCAACTCAGAATAAGATATCTGATAGCTAATACATATATAAAGACCTTAATATTATTATTAATTAGGGAAATGAAAATAATACTTTATCTCGGTGTTCCACCTGGGTCCTTTCAGTACTCTGAGCGTATCAATGTGACTAGGAGAATACGACTCCAGGAAATAGGGAGAAATAATGACTGTCTCCAGGAAACTAAGTGATTAAGTGAATTTTCTAGAAGCTTCCATCATTGAACCGATGTGGAGAAAAGAACAAACAGTAACAAATCACAGACCTGGACATTGAAGGAGAGGTAGGATTTACTGGAAAAAAGAAAGTTGGTATTTACTGAGCTTTTCTCAATGTGAGGCACTGCAGTTTGCGTTTCAGATTTATTATCTAATTCAAATATCAAAACCCTAAGAGATAGGCTTTATTGTTTTTTTTAAAAACAAAACAACTTTGGGAAATGAGCCATATCTTTCCTAATTGTGAAAAGCTTCTCTACCTTTTATTATCAGCCAGTTTGTCGCATTTTAGAGGGCTGCTTAGGAGCAAGGTCTGGACTATGGAGAAGCACTTGGCCCCAGAACTGGGTGGCTGGATGTCTCAGTGGTGGTGACATTACTGGTTTATGGAAGCTAAAGGGAACTAAGAAAGAAAATGCCAAAACATAGATTCAACTGTCCCAGGATCAGTAAATGAGGAAAGCATCCACTAACTAGTTCACAGTGCCAGATGCTTTAGTAAGTTTCTTATGTAATAGGGTGCTGGGAAAAACAAGGGCTACAATGAGATTTCATTCCTTAAACACCCCAAGCTTGTTTCCCAATCAAGACCTGTGCCCCTTACTTTTCCCTCTCTCCTGTGGTACTTTGCTGTTGTTTAGTCACTAAGTCATGTGTGACTCATTCTCTGTCCATGGGGTTTCCCAGGCAAGAATACTGGAGTGGGTAGCCATTTCCTTCTCTATGGGATCTTCCAGACCCAGGGATTGAAACCACTGGAAGGTGGATTCCTTACCACTGAGCCAGTGATGCTATCCCCCAAATATGAACATGATGCACCTCTGAATCCCTTCATGTTTCAACTCAAATGTCACCCCATTGTGAATCCTTTGTCAAAATCTGTTTTTCCGTCCTGAGAATCACTCTAGCACACTGCATGCAGCAAGAATGAAAGCTTATCATACTGCCACCTGGTGTCCTGCTCAAACATTTTGTGAGGCTTTCTCTGGCTTCCCTGCTCCCCTCCACTGATCTTTGATTAAACTGTGGGGAAGCCTAATCACAATAGGAGCTGCCAAGGCTGAACCAGTCAATAAACTTCCCAGTGCAGAAATCAAGAGGGAGAGGATTCAGGAAAACCGGCTGTTTGTTTTTTCTTTTGCCTGCCATATGTGAAAGTGATTGATTCCAAATGACAAATACAACACAAGAGATGATTATGGCTACAGAGTTATAGGCTACCTTGTACAGAAAGTTTGGAATTGTTGCACAAGATAGATTTTTCTCTATTAAATCAAACTGCATTTACTGCTCTGCCCTTTTCTGTAGTATAGAAATATCCAGAGAAGTGGGAGCAAGATTCAATTATGAAAATACTAATAAACAGTAGTAGCAAACACAGGTTGGTATACTCTTTCTATGTTATAGTATAATACCCATTCTCTCCATATAATACCTTATATTTAAGGTAGTTAACATCAGTTAATGGGAACTGATTTCCCATTAACAGTAAGAAACATGATAGACCACTGATACTTAGATTAACACATGAAATCTCCTCTGTAAACTGTTAAACAATCCTCAGAAAAATATTGAGCTTTATCTTGTAGATAGACTCCTCTGGAATTTCATGCTGTGGCTTCCTAGCCTCAAAGGTTTTGTACATTACCACAGCTGGTTGAGAGCCTATGACAGAGAAGGTGTTGCATTAAGTGATTTGCACGTGTGTTCACAATTCTTACTGAACCCCTCAAAGTTGTGTCCATCCTACTTTAGGAAGACAGTGGGGCAAAGTGCTTAAGACCAAAGACTTAAGTTGTATTTCTAGATATAGCATTCATTAGTTGTGTGACGTTCGGATTGTGACAGTAATTTTTATGCTTCCATTTCCTCATCTCTGCACTATGGTTATTGATAGAATTTATCATGCAGGGTTCTTACAAGAAACGAATGAAATAATGAATGCTGATGCTGAGCCCAGTGCCCAGCAGAAAGATACTGGCTACTTAGAGAAATAAAATTGAACATGAGACAGTTTCAATACCTTGCCTGGTATTGCAGAGTAAGTGTCAGAATGGAGCCCTCCCTCCATACCTTACTTGGAGGAGATGCTCTTCCTCATCCCAAGAGTAACTCTATCTTAACACAGTTTTGTATTGTCTTTAAAGTGCTTATCACTATTTAAAATTGTCTAATTTTTTTAAAGGAAGCTGTTTAATTTGTTTTCTTCCTACTGTACTCTAGGCCTTTTTTTTTTTTTAATTCTCTTCAGTGTTGCATCCTGCATTCCTGAACAATGCATAGCACTCACAGGAGACTATTTATCTATCTATCTATAAATAATTGAGCAGGACCTTATGGGGCAGACCACCACATCTGCCCCTGCAATGTCCTCTCTCTGCCTCTTGTGTGTAGAAAAACTCTAGCTCCTAGACATTCCCCAAGTCCCAAAGTATAATCAGAGAATTGAGAAAATGCAGAAAGAAAACAATCAAGCAAGACAAAACAGTAATAGTTTCAGTTCAGTTCAGTCACACAGTCGTGTCCAACCCTTTGAGACCCTATGGACTGCAGCACACCAGGCTTCCCTGTCCATCACCAACTCCCAGAGCTTGCTCAAACTCATGTCCATAGAGTTGGTAATGCCATGCAACCATCTCATCCTCTGTCATCCCCTTCTCTTCCTGCCTTCAATCTTTCCCAGCATCAGAGTGTTTTCCAATGAGTCAGTTCTTCGCATCAGGTGGCCAAAGTATTGGAGCTTCAGTTTCAGCATCAGTCCTTCCAATGAATGTTCAGGACTGATTTCCTTTACGATTGACTGGTTTGATCTCCTTGTAGTCCAGGGACTCTCGTGAATCTTCTTCAATAGTTTAGCCATTAAACAAAGTCGAGGACCTTCAGATCCCCTCCAAGGACTGTGTGTAACCTTATGAGCCATGTTCTTTGAGCTGTTTTGCAGAATCTGAAATCCCTACCAAGTGGAAGAAGTTACCTGTATGTATTCACAAGCGCTAGACCTCAGACTGTGTGTGTTAGTCGCTCAGTCGTGTCCAACTCTTTGCGATCTCATGAGCTGTAGCTGCCAGCATCCACTGTCCATGGAATTCTCCAGGCAAGAATACTGGAGTGGGTTGCCATTTCCTTCTCCAGGGGATCTTCCTTCTCCAGGGATCAAACCTGGGGCTCTTGAATTGCAGGTGGATGCTTTACTGTCTCAGCTACTCTGGAAGCACCAGATCTAAGACTGGTTGGAAACAAAAGGTTGATTGTGCTGACTCCTGATTAACTCACCAGCAATGAATCAGAAGAATGTCCACAAGCTGATTATGAACCCCATAACTCCCTTCCCTCACCTTATCTTTAAAACATTTTCCCCACAGCCATCTGGGAATTCTAGGATTTTGAGTCCTGGCTGCATGGACTACTTGCTTGGTGTCCTATGATAAACATTGCATTTTGCTTCACTGCAACCCACATGAGCAAGTGGGCCCAGGAATGGTTCAGCAATATATATTGTTGTTTAGTCATTAAATCATGTCTGACTTTTTTGTGACCTGGTGGACTGTAGCTTGCCAGGCTCTGCTATGCACAGGATTTCCTAGGCAAGAATACTGGAGTGGGTTGCCATTTCCTTCTCCATGGTATCTCCCTGACCCAGTGATCAAACTTGTGTCTCCTGCTTTGCAGGTGGATTCTTTACCAGTGAGCCACCTGGGAAGCTAATATATATGTATGTGTAGTGCAAAAGATAAAAGTATTTCTAGAGCTCACACTACTCAAACTCTAAAATAACAGATGACTCATTTTGATTTGTTTATCTAAATTGTCAACATTTTTACCTTACAAGCCACTTCAGGCAGATTTATTTAATTTATCTAGTGGTCAATTGGCTTGGCCTCTATTTCAGATAATTATGATAGCTTTAGATTTCAGGATTCTGCCCTATTAGTTGAAGGAATGCTTCCTGCTGTTGGAGGCCTATACTTCCTGGTTTGGACACAGACCCTCCAATGTGTGGGTAAATTTATCAAGGAATTAGTAGTCTCATCAGAAATAAGCTCCATAGCAAATGAGTTTTCTGAATGGTGTGGTCATGTCCTCACAACCCTATCCTCAAGTGGGCTGATTGCTGTGATCTGGAGAAAAGAAAAAGGAAATTGATTTGTAGTGACTTATGTGTGTCAGGGCTTCACAGGTGGCGCTAGTTGGTAAAGAACTCGCCTGCCAATGAAAGAGACATAAGAGATGTGGGTTCAATCCCTGGTTCACGGTTTAGACACGGCTTCGATCCATGGAGGAGGGCATGGTAACCCACTCTGGTATTCTTGCCCAGAAAATCCCATTTACGGTAGAGCCTTCAGTCAATGGGTTGCAAAGAGTCAGACACAACTGAGCAACTAACACTACATTACACTACTGTTAGTCTAGCAGCCCCTCCCCAAACATACATTTATACTTCTAAATAGGAGACATTAATGAGACTTTTCAGATATTCCTTTATTAACCGTAACTGCATCTCTTTTCTTAGGAAGGTAAGTCAGGAGTTAGCTATTGAGACCTTCCAATCCTGTTTCTCTTTTCAGAACACAACTTAAGTTTCAGTATTCATGAGCTTCCCTGGTGGCTCAAACAATGAAGAATCTACCTGCAATGTGGGAGACCTGGGTTCAACCTCTGAGTTGGGAAGATCCCCTGGAGGAGGGCATGGCAAGCTTCTCCAGTATTCTTGCCTGCAGAATCCCCATGGACAGAGAAGCCTGGCAGGCTACAGTCCATGGGGTCAAGAGTCAGACACGACTGAATGACTGAGCACACAGGTGGAAGGCACTGCTCTGATTTTTAGCCCCTACCCCATATTGTTTAGGTGAGAAGAGATGAGGTGGTTAGATAGCATCCCTGAGTCAATGGACATGAATTTGAGCAAACTCCGGGGCATATTGGAGGACAGGGGACACTAGTGTGCCTGGGGTCACAAACAGTCGACTTAGCAACTGAACAACAACCATGCTGTTTCCTTTGCTTATTTCAGTTGTTCACTGGAAAGAAGGTTTTGCAGTCAATCTGCAGTACCAGATTCCAAGAAGTAGATTTAGATTCTGAACAGTCTTAATTAATTCTATCTTGTACTAATAAATTTTTCTGGATGCATTTTATTTTTCCAGCTACATATTGAGCTCACAGATAACATTGCTTTTGTAATTTTCAAAGGTTCTAGGGAAATTGTCAGCTCCAAATCACTGTTTAAATAAATATGTACATGTTGAGTTAAACTAACATTCTTCCTGGACTGTAACAGATAAGACAGAACAAAATTCTTATTTATTTTTAAGCAACTCTATTGAGGTATAAGTGACATTCCCTAATATTCATCCATTTTGGATTTCCAGTTTAATAATTTTTAGTAAATTATCCTTCATCCCCAATTATAGTTGTTCCTTATTTCCATGCTTGGCCCCACAGCAACCACTGACCACATTTGTAACTTTATAAGTTCCTTTCATGAATATTTCACATACATGAAATCATTCAATATGTAATCTTGTGTCTGGCTATTATTCCTTAACATAATTTAAAAAATTACTTATCTTGTAGCATACATTAGTATTTCACTCATATTTATTGATGAATAGCAATTCATTGGCAAATGAATTACATTTCATTTATCCATTCACCAGATGTTGCACGTTTTGGTGTTATTAGGAAGAATAACCACAAAGTAGGTTCCCAATAACCACAAAGCAGGTTCCCAACCCTTCTAAAAGGTTTATTTTAGAATAAACCTTCACTAACCCTTCACATTTACTGAGTATCACAAATGTAGGTGGTGTGGCAGATTCCAAACACTATAGACTACTTAGCCAGATAGATATGCGCTGTGATTCTTACTATGCCACCTACCATACGTGTGATCTCAGGTTAGTTACTTGATCTTTTCAGCTTTAGTTTCTTGTTTGTAAGTTGGAAATAATATCTCTATTGCATAACTTTTCTATTAGAATGCTGTGCATAAAATAATTTAATGCATAGCACTTGTGCACATTTATAAATTGGGATTTGAAATTTTATGTAAAAGATTCCTAACCAAAGTGTGTTTCCTTCCACATTTGCAATTCCAATCTCTCTCAAGTTGAATAATAGCAGCCCATCCTAAGGCAACCCAGTTGTGAAAGGTTTGGCTCTCTTTGCATTGTGAGTTCGTAAGAGATATCCTTAATGTTTGTGAAGTTGGTCTTAAGAAAGCAGTGTTTAATTCCTCCTTCAACCACAGGAAACTGATTCTAGGGCAGAAATGGTGTATTTCTAGCACATGTATATGTTATTCTCTCTGATTGGCTGGGCAACCAGATCAGAATCCTATTACCTGAAGCAGAATGTTCCACAGATCTAGGCTGTACAACTTTCCATGTTGAGGATACTTGATCAGGATAAATGGAGATGAGACCTTTTCTAGCCTCATTGCTGACCCTGTGGCTTCATCTTGGTCATAAGTACAGGGACTGCTGAAGACATTCTGAGCAGTCTGGGGTGGTGATGGGGAAGGTGGGGGACACAGTCAGGCACCTCCAGGTTCTAATATCTAGGGATGTGAAGAAGATGATTACTCTGTAGATAAATTATTTTCTATGTCTGACCTGTCTTTCTGAACAGGAGTGAGCAGCCTCTTGACTGTGGGACAGTGTCCTCCTTTACTATGTTCAGGAAGGAGAGAGTCCCAATTTCACCTGCAGTTCCCCTTCCAGCTCTTTCTATGCTTTACACTAGTACGGATGTTCATTTCAGTTTCAGTCACTCAGTTGTGTCTGACTCTTTGCGACCCCATGAACCAAGCATGCCAGGCCTCCCTGTCTATCACCAACTCCTGGAGTCCACCCAAACCCATGTCCATTGAGTTGGTGATGCCATCCAATAATCTCATCCTCTGTTGTCCCCTTCTCCTCCTGCCCTCAGTCTTTCCCAGCATCAGGGTTTTTTTCAAGTGAGTCAGCTCTTCGCATGAGGTGGCCAAAGTATCGGAGTTTCAGCTTCAACATCAGTCCTTCCAATGAATACCCAGGACTGATCTCCTTTAGGATGGACTGGTTGGATCTCCTTGCAGTCCAAGGGATTCTCAAGAGTCTTCTCCAACATCACAGTTCAAGAGCATCAGTTCTTCAGCACTCAGCTTTCTTCACAGTCCAACTCACACATCCATACATGACCACTGGAAAAACCATAGCCTTGACTAAATGGACCTTTGTTGGCAAAGTAATGCCTCTGCTTTTTAATATGCTGTCTAGGTTGGTCATAAATTTCCTTCCAAGGAGTGAGCATCTTTTAATTTCATGGCTGCAGATGGGAACCTGCAAAAAGCCCCCAAGAACCTGTATGTAGTGAGTGTAAATGGGGATGAAAAAGAGCAAGGACAAGTGAGAGTCACTCTGAATACTAAGGAGGGCTACAGCTCCCTGTATATTAGAGGACTGAAGATGCAGCCACATACTTCTGTACCTCCACACAGTGCCACTAAGCCCCCTGCAGCCCATACCCAAAGCCTTGCCTGCTGCTGCTCTGGGACCAGGGTTGAGGAAGAGCCATGTGTGGGTTGGAAAAGGGAAATTCAATGAACTACAGTGTTTTAAGTAATCAGGAGGAAGTGGAAACATAGATTAACAGGCATTCCAGTCACTGTAGTTCCCTCAACTAACTAGACTGTACTGCATTATCAACCTTGACTCCCACCAGTATATTGACCATATCATTGAGTCATATCTCTAGCCTCTTTTCCCATGATTTAAAGTGCACTACATGATTACTCAAAGATATCAAACAAAATAATATGGTTCAACTAGGTCAACATTTAAACTCCACTGTTTGCTACATCCTAAGAGCTAGACCTTCCGTGGGGTTTCTTCACGTTCATGAAAAAGACATAGACATACATCTTCTTCTCAAACACCTGCAAGGAAAACTGCATGTTTTATAACAGAACAGTCAATTATCCCTCATTAACTCATTGGAGAGACTTTGATTTTGGTTTAGTTCAACCTTCTCACTGAATGGGTATTTGTATTTCATTTCTTCTAATATGAGGCTATTTTTAAAACCCACTTTTGATATCTGAAAGGAGCACTGATAGGGGAAGTTCACCACTGTCTCCTGAGAAACCTGTATGTGGGTCAAGAAGTAACAGTTGGAATGAGACATGGAACCACAGACTGGCTCAAAATTGGGAAAGGAGTATGTCAGGGCTGTATATTGTCACCCTGCTTATTTAACTCTATGCATAGTACCTCATGTAAAACCCTGGGCTGGATGAATCACAAGCTGGAATCAAGATTTCTGGGAGAAATATCAATAAGCTCAGATATGCAGATGACACCACACTTATGGTAGAAAGCCAAGAGGAACTAAAGAACCTCCTGATGAGGGTGAAAGAGGACAGTGAAAAAGCTGGATTAAAACTGAAAATTCAAAGGACTAAGATCATGACATCCGGTCCCATCACTTCATGGCAAACGTGGGGGAAAAGTGGAAGCAGTGGAAGATTTTATATTCTAGGTCCACAAAATCACTGCATGATGACTGCAGCCATGAAATTAAAGGATGCTTGCTCCTTGGAAAAAAAGCTATTACAAACCTAAATAGCCCGTAAAAAAGCAGGGACATCACTTTGCTGACAAAGATCCGTATAGTCAAAGCTTTGGTTTTCCCAGTAGTCATGTACAGATGTGAGAGTTTAACCATAGATTCTGAGCACTGAAAAACTGATGCTTTTGAGTTGTGATGCTGGAGAAGACTCTTGAGAGTCGTTGGACAGCAATGAGATCAAAACCGTCAATTCTAAAGGAAATCAACTGAATATTCTTTGGAAGACTGCTGCTGAAGCTCCAATAAATTTTGGCCATGTGAAGTGAAGAGCCACCTTATTGGAAAAGATCCTGATTCTGGGATAGATCGAGGGCAGGAGAAGATGGTGACAGAAGATCAGATAGTTGGATGGCTTCACTGGCTCAATGAACATGAATTTGCTCAAACTCTGGGAGATAGTGAAGGACAGGGAAGCCTGGCATGCTGCAGTCCATGGGGCTTCAAAGAGTCTGACACAACTTAGTGACTGAGCAACAACTTAGTATGCAAACCCCTGAAAACACTCATCAAATTAGAATGGGAAGAGATTCAACCTCGGTAAGAACGGGGAGGAAATATGGCATAAAAGCCTCAAGATGGGATTTGTTCCAGTTGTCCTCCAGGGGGTGATGTTGCATAAACTGGAAATGTCACCTCCAACAAAAGTTCCATTTCACTCCTATGAGCTTCTGTATCTCCCAGCTAGCTGAGCTGCACATTTGAACACCAGGAGCAGTCATTGTCAAGGAAGCATTTCATCCTGATAGTCACTATAATTTGCTTAAATAGGGATCTTTGAATCTCAGATTTCTCTGTAATAGGACTTAGCACACTCTGGCACATCCCTTCCTGCTCCTCAGGGGAGATCTTCCACAATATGGCTCTCAGCTTCCTTTCTGCATAGTCTCATGTTCTTCACCACCTTCTCCTGTTGGGAATGCTCTTCACAGGGAATCACTAACATTATATTCCATGCACCTGCCTCTATAGAACCAACACAATTCTGGTTGAAATCTGAATAGAGACACTGTCTCATTATAGGTAGGTCTGTCCTGGTTTCATTGATTTAGCATTAATGTTGCAGGAAGAACTGCAGGCCAGTCAGTGACCCGCCTGACAGCCACATCACTGGCTCTAAAGGGACTTCCTGAAGTGGATGTGCAACTATTCCTACCTCTAGTGGACTTCCTTATCTCTTCTTGTATGTCCAGACAATAGAATATGAAAGAAAAAAAGGCTTTGTTTATCCAGTTGTCCCCTACAATAGGCATTCTAGGTTAAACACATTTTTGTGGCAAAGTTCCAAGTGACCCACTCTGATTAGCCCTCTCCTCTTTTACTTCTTCTAATTCTATTTCTCTAATATCTACTGTGTGCCCAATAATAATAATAATAATAATAGTAATAATGTTTCTACACTATTTCTCACAGTTCCTTTAGTTAACATTTGCAACAGTCTTGAACTGTTCATCAGATCCCAGTGTCTGCAGATCACTTCAGTTTTACTTCAGTGAAAATATACAAGTCCTCATTTTCTATCCCTTTTATCTCTAAATCCATATTAGGGAACCATTATTATTCATAAACTCTGAGAAAAACACAGACTTGATTTTCATATGTTTTAAAAAATACTTAGTTCTTTTAAAATAACCTTCTAGAGGTAAAAGGAGAAGGCAATGGCAGCCCACTCCAGTACTCTTTCCTGGAAAATCCCATGGACAGAGGAGCCTGGTGGGCTGCAGTCCATGGGGTCGCTAAGAGTAGGATAAGACTGAGCGACTTCACTTTCACTTTTCACTTTCACGCACTGGAGAAGGAAATGGCAACCCACTCCAGTGTTCTTGCCTGGAGAATCCCAGGGACAGTGGAGCCTGATGGGCAGCCGTCTATGGGGTCACACAGAGTCGGACACGACTGAAGTGACTTAGCAGCAGAGGTAAAAAGCAGAATACAAATAACAATAATCAACAATTAAGATGTATTTAGTGTAAAACAAATAACTAGTGGGAAGGTGCGGTATAACAGATGGAGCCCATACTGGTGCTCTGTGAGGAACTAGACGGTTGGGATGGGAAAGGGGAAGAAGTCTCAAGAGGGATGGTATATATATGTATATTTAACCATGACTGATGTGCGTTGTTGTATGACAGAAGCTAACACAACAATGTAAACAATATCCTCTAATTAAAAAAATAACAAAGTAAATAAAATGATGTATTTAAACCTGAAATTTTATTTAAAATTTATTTTTAAATTCTATGTTTTAATAAAAGTAAAACGATTTGCAATTCTAATTTCAATGCCCATCTAGAGACTAAAAACAATATAACTCGTTAAGTAGGTTCAGTCTAGAATAAATATATATAATTTTAAAATAAAACTGCTTAATATTGCAAAGTGTTCCAGCCAAGACTGCTATGAATACTGTGCTGATTCATGAGCACCCTTTAGAATCACAGGGAGTACAGGAGAGGCAAAAAAAAAAAAAAAAAAGGATCCTGAGAACTCCTGAGAAATAATAATTCACTATGCAAGAATCTTCTGCATCCATGCCATCTGAGACTAAAATTATGCCAACCCACTCCAGTGTTCTTGCCTGGAGAATCCCAGGGACAGGGGAGCCTGGTGGGCTGCCATCTATGGGGTCGCACAGAGTTGGACATGACTGAAGTGACTTAGCAGCAGCAGCAGCAGCAGCTTCCCTAAAATCCTCCACAAATTCCAAATCAGAGTCTGCCTTCTTTGCAATGTTCTTAGAAAATGCTCCTCAAGTCCTAAAATAATGACCTTTCTATTTCCCACTCTGCTCCACTCCTCGCCAGCCCATTCTGGATTGGTTGAGGTGGGAGGGTGGGATGTCCTTTCACAAAGTGAGGGCCTGAGCAGGACTTGTTGGGTGAACTGACTGGCTGCAGGAGGAGGAACATTTCCACCACAGCTTATGACACTGCCCTCCTCGGTTTTAGTGAAGTGTCTCACATTGAAAATATCTCAGTAAGAAGAGGAAGCATCATGAAGAGGCTATCAGGCACTGTGCTGGGGCTTTTGTTTGCCCAGGTTTGCTGTGAGTTGGGGCTGCCCCAGAGGGGTATCTGAAGGACTGAACAGCTGCTGTATTGTTAAGGGAGGGAGAGGAGCTGACAAGTCCTCATACAAGCTGCAGACTTTCTATCCTTCTCATCATCTATGCGAGTTGTGTGTGTGAGGGGGGTCAGTTTCAAGGTTTTGTCAGAGTTACAATGACCTCCTGTGATTGTTTCTGTTTGTCATCAGGTGTGCAAGGGCTGGATGTGGAGCAGAGTCCCCCAGCCCTGAGTCTCCAGGAGGGAGCCAGCCACATGCTGAGGTGTAATGTTTCTGCCTCTGTGAACAATGTACAGTGGTATCTTCAGAACCCCAGTGGCCACCTTATCCACCTGTTTAACATTCCTTCAGGAACAAAGCAGAATGGAAGATTAAATGCCACAACAATCCCTAAAGAACGCCGCAGCTCACTGCACATTTCCTCTTCGCAGACCACAGACTCAGGCACCTACTTCTGTGCTGTGCAGCACAGTGCTCCCCAGGCACCTGCAGCCTCTACACAAACCCTCCGCAGGGCTCAGCCCCTCCTCCAGCCACAGTCACACCATGAGGCCACCACAGGGCATTTGCAGTGCGGATTATTTCTTACCTGCACTGGTACAGTTTTATTTTTTTCTAATTTTATTTTATTTTTAAACTTTACATAATTGTATTAGTTTTGCCAAATATCAAAATGAATCCACCACAGGTATACATGTGTTCCCCATCCTGAACCCTCCTCCCTCCTCCCTCCTCCCTCCCCATACCATCCCTCTGGGTCGTCCCAGTGCACTAGCCCCAAGCATCCAGTATCGTGCATCGAACCTGGACTGGCAACTCGTTTCTTACATGATATTTACATGTATCAATGCCATTCTCCCAAATCTTCCCACCTCTCTCCCTCTCCCACAGAGTCCATAAGACTGTTCTATACATCAGTGTCTCTTTTGCTGTCTCGTTTAATCGGGTTACTGTTACCATCTTTCTAAATTCCATATATATGCATTAGTATACTGTATTTATGTTTTTCCTTCTGGCTTACTTCACTCTGTATAATAGGCTCCAGTTTCATCCACCTCATTAGAACTGATTCAAATGTATTCTTTTTAATGGCTGAGTAATACTCCATTGTGTATATATGTACCACAGCTTCCTTATCCATTCATCTGCTGATGGACATCTAGGTTGCTTCCATGTCCTGGCTATTATAAACAGTGCTGCGATGAACATTGGGGTACACGTGTCTCTTTCCCTTCTGGTTTCCTCAGTGTGTATGCCCAGCAGTGGGATTGCTGGATCATAAGGCAGTTCTATTTCCAGTTTTTAAGGAATCTCACACTGTTCTCCATAGTGGCTGTACTAGTTTGCATTCCCACCAACAGTGTAAGAGGGTTCCTTTCTCCACACCCTCTCCAGCATTTATTATTTGTAGACTTTTGGATCGCAGCCATTCTGACTGGTGTGAAATGGTACCTCATAGTGGTTTTGATTTGCATTTCTCTGATAATGAGTGATATTGAGCATCTTTTCGTGTGTTTGTTAGCCATCTGTATGTCTTCTTTGGAGAAATGTCTATTTAGTTCTTTGGCCCATTTTTTGATTGGGTCGTTTATTTTTCTGGAGTTGAGCTGTAGGAGTTGCTTGTATATTTTTGAGATTAGTTGTTTGTCGGTTTGCTTCATTTGCTATTATTTTCTCCCATTCTGAAGGCTGTCTTTTCACCTTGCTAATAGTTTCCTTTGATGCACAGAAGCTTTTAAGGTTAATTAGGTCCCATTTGTTTATTTTTGCTTTTATTTCCAATATTCTGGGAGGTGGGTCACAGAGGATCCTGCTGTGATGTATGTCGGAGAGTGTTTTGCCTATGTTCTCCTCTAGGAGTTTTAGAGTTTCTGGTCTTACGTTTAGATCTTTAATCCACTTTGAGTTTATTTTTGTGTATGGTGTTAGAAAGTGTTCTAGTTTCATTCTTTTACAAGTGGTTGACCAGATTTCCCAGCACCACTTGTTAAAGAGATTGTCTTTAATCCATTGTATATTCTTGCCTCCTTTGTCAAAGATAAGGTGTCCACATGTGCGTGGATTTATCTCTGGGCTTTCTATTTTATTCCATTGATCAATATTTCTGTCTTTGTGCCAGTACCATACTGTCTTGATAACTGTGGCTTTCTAGTAGAGCCTGAAGTCAGGTAGGTTGATTCCTCCAGTTCCATTCTTCTTTCTCAAGATCGCTTTGGCTATTCGAGGTTTTTGTATTTCCATACAAATTGTGAAATTATTTGTTCTAGCTCTGTGAAGAATACCGTGGTAGCTTGATAGGGATTGCATTGAATCTATAAATTGCTTTGGGTAGTATACTCATTTTCACTATATTGATTCTTCCAATCCATGAACATGGTATATTTCTCCATCTATTAGTGTCCTCTTTGATTTCTTTCACCAGTGTTTTATAGTTTTCTATATATAGGTCTTTAGTTTCTTTAGGTAGATATATTCCTAAGTATTTTATTCTTTCCGTTGCAATGGTGAATGGAATTGTTTCCTTAATTTCTCTTTCTGTTTTCTCATTATTAGTGTATAGGAATGCAAGGGATTTCTGTGTGTTGATTTTATATCCTGCAACTTTACTATAGTCATTGATTATTTCTAGTAATTTTTCTGGTGGAATCTTTAGGGTTTTCTATTTAGAGGATCATGTCATCTGCAAATAGTGAGAGTTTTACTTCTTCTTTCCAATTTGGATTCCTTTTATTTCTCTGATGCTGGAAGGGATTGAGGCAAGAGGAGAAGGGGACGCCAGAGGATGATGGCTGGATGGCATCACTGACTCGATGGACGTGAGTCTGAGTGAACTCCGGGAGTTGGTGATGGACAGGGAGGCCTGGCGTGCTGTGATTCATGGGGTCACAAAGAGTCAGACACGACTGAGCGACTGAACTGAACTGAATAATCCTAATTGCAAGATAGAAATAAAATGAGAAGCATTAGCAATTTTTCATGGTTCTTTCTTGTGTCAATAAAATGTTCGTTCCAGTGTGTTAGTCTTAACCTAGAAGTGAAAAAAATACAAATAATTCTCGTTGTTCCAAAGACTTTTTTCATGTCCGACTCTTTGCCAATTCAAGAACTGTAGCCCTTCAGGCTCCTCTGTCCATGGGATTTTCTAGGCAAGAATACTGGAGTGGGTTGCCATTTCCTTCTGCAGAAGATCTTCCCAATCCAGGGATCAAACATGATCCTTTGTCTCCTGCATTGGAGGCGGATTCTTTACCACTGTGGCACCTGGGAAGTGGTCCAGTATTCTTTATAATGTCTATGTAGTACTCTGAAATATTCTATTATTAACTACTTTTCCATTAATAAATATTTGTTTCTGTTACTGTGCTATCATAAAGAGTGTTGTCTTTATACATCTTTGTAGATTGACTTTTGTATATATGGAGACATGTCTATTGTAATGCAATTTCTGAAACTGGAATGAGTGTTTGCAAAAAAAGGTGCACTTAAAATTTTTTTGATAAAGTGCCAATTTCCATTCAAGTGGTATAAACAGTTATACTTCAACCAACAGGGAGTGAGAAGGTGCAATTTGCATCTTCCAAAAATTGAGAATTATCAGCCTTTTTCATTTTAGCAATCCTAATATACTTTATGTATGGCATTTTACTGATCCCTAGTGCTTTTGAGCAATTTTTTTCTCTGTATATTGGCACTCTTTCATTCACCCTTGGTCATATGCTTATTCCTATCTTTTGACCATTTTTTCCATTCAGTTCAGTTCAGTTCAGTTCAGTCACTCAGTCATGTCCGACTCTTTGCGACTCCATGAATTGCAGCACCCCAGGCCTCCTTGTCTATCACCAACTCCCAGAGTTCACTCAGACTCATGTCCATCGAGTCAGTGATGCCATCCAGCCATCTCATCCTCTGTCGTCCCCTTCTCCTCCTGCCCTCAATCCCTCCCAGCATCAGGGTCTTTTCCAATGAGTCAACTCTTTACATGAGGTGGCCAAAGTACTGGCGTTTCAGCTTTAGCATCATTCCTTCCAAAGAAATCCCAGGGCTGATCTCCTTCAGAATGGACTGGTTGGATCTCCTTGCAGTCTAAGGGACTCTCGAGTCTTCTCCAACACCACAGTTCAAAAGCATCAATTCTTGGTGCTCAGCTTTCTTCACAGTCCAACTCTCACATCCATACATGACCACTGGAAAAACCATAGCCTTGACTAGAAGGACCTTTGTTGGCAAAGTAATGTCTCTGCTTTTTTAATATGCTGTCTAGGTTGGTCATAACTTTCCTTCCAAGGAGTAAGAGGTTAGTTTTATTTGCTAGAATTATTTTGATATCTTACTTGATATTTTGATGTTTATATTTGTATGTTTTATTCTAACATAGTACCATTTATTTTTTAAATGATGTTGTCTTTAGTCTTATACTGTCAAATCTATCAAACATTTGTTTCTTTTTGGCTTTAAAATCACTGTCTTTTTAGAAAATCCTCAATGTATCTTTTAATCTTCATTACCATTTAGTGAGTTATTCTGAGACCTATGCTACCTATTAGAAAGCTAAGCCTCAAAGAGATTGTAAAAGTTGCCTATATTCAGTTAATATGTCTTAGCCCAACTGTTACATTTATTTTTAAATCTGCTAATGTCAAGCTCCAAAGTCTCGGCATTTGTTGCTCAATGCGGCCTCACTGGAAGCAATAAGCTCCAAAATAATGAGTCAATTGGAAAGTCAGTGGAATGAATCACAATGCCCATCACAGAAGGTGAAACATTTCATGGAAAAATGTCAAGTGTTAGAATAAAAAGCATATGTTGTGACTCGAGAAAAGCAATAATCCTTAATTCTGTAAAGAAACATGCTAGTCCTCTAAATATCCAAATGGCAATAGAACGATGTGTTACTGATTGTAGCAAGATTCTGAAACATCCTGAGCTCCTTATTAGCCACACAATTTCCCCAGGAGAAAAGATTTAGAGGAAATTAGAGCACAGGACAGGAAAATAATAGAGAGGTATTCCAGTCCTTGATGTGAGCGGCATCACTGACATAATATTCTTGGATCATCAAAAAGACAGAAATCTATCCTCCTGTGTAGAATGTGTTCAGTTCAGTTCAGTTCAGTCCCTCAGTCGTGTCCGAACCTTTGCGACCCCATGAATCGCAGCACGCCAGGCCTCCCTGTCCATCACCAACTCCTGGAGTTCACTCAAATTCACGTCCATCGAGTCGGTGATGCCATCCAGCCTTCTCATCCTCTGTCGTCCCCTTCTCCTCCTGCCCCCAATCCCTCCCAGCATCAGAGTCTTTTCAAATGAGTGGAGGAGGATAGATTTCTGTCTTTTTGATGATCCAAGAATATTATGTCAGTGATGCCACTCACATCAAGGACTGAATACCTCTCTTTTATTTTCCTGTCCTGTGCTCTAATTTCCTCTAAATCTTTTCTCCTGGGAAAAAATGTGGCTAATAAGGAGCTCAGGATGTTTCAGAATCTTGCTACAATCAGTAACACATCGGTCTATTGCCACCTTCACATGAGGTGGCCAAAGTACTGGAGTTTCAGCTTTAGCATACCTAAATGTAAATTGCTGTGTTTATCATGCTTTGAAATTGCTTTGATTCGTGAGTCAGAGATGAAGGAACAGATACTGTACTGAGGTCTTGGAAAGTGCAATGAGAGGTGCTGTAGCACTTTCCAAACACCAGAATATCCCTCCAGTCACTTTTTTTCACTTATTTCTTCCTCTTCACAGACTTGAGCTCACTTTCCTTTTCCTCACTTCACTCTTCCTGAAAAATATCTTTTCGTTCCTTTTGCTTATTGAAGTGTTCTCAGTCATCAGCCCAGTACCCAACATATAGTAGGTGTTCAATAAATATTTATTGAGCAAAGAAATATTCATGACTGATGTTACTAATAATTGCTAGGGATGCAATAAAATATTGAAAGGGTGAGTTAGATTTTCTATAAAAATAGAAGAGACAGTCAACCTCATACGGATTTCATAATGAAGACAGGGCTATATTTGAAAATATTTATTCATTCATAAACTTGTTAATCCTTTCCTTCTATTTCTGCTTCTTTTCCTTCCTCCCTCCCTCTCTCTTTTCCTTCTTTCCTCTCTTTACTCCTTTTTCCTATCATTATTAGTGAAATAGGTCATGTGAAACTTTAGTTTATTCCAATACAAAATTATTTTTTCCATTAAAATTCCCAGTACGTTGTGTTTCTCATAAAGTGGTCGACACCATATATTTTGAAAGATTAAAATTATGTTTAACTAGAGTCCCCTGCAAAGAAGCAGGGAATTCTTCTGATTTTAGAAAAATAGATACAAAAAATAGTTATTTAGATATCAACTGGTATTCTCATTCAGTTCATCTTCCATAATTATAAGCCGACAGAGGTGTTAAAAGTACATATGGTATTTCAGTAAACCCATGCCCATAGTAAATCCATGTCCAGTTACAACTGGACATATTAGAACTGGACATGGAACAACAGACTGGTTCCAAATATGAAAAGGAGTACGTCAAGGCTGTATATTGTCACCCTGCTTATTTAACTTCTATGCAGAGTACTTCATGAGAAACCCTGGGCTAGAAGAAGCACAAGCTGGAATCAAGATTGCTGGGAGAAATATCAATAACCTCAGATATGCAGATGACACCACCCTTATGGCAGAAAGTGAAGAGCAACTAAAAAGCCTCTTGATGAAAGTGAAAGAGGAGAGTGAAAAAGTTGGCTTAAAGCTCAACATTCAGAAAACAAAGATCATGGCATCTGGTCCCATCACTTCATGGGAAATAGATGGGGAAACAGTGGAAACAGTGTCAGACTTTCTTTGGGCTCCAAAATCACTGCAGATGGTGATTGCAGCCATGAAATTAAAAGACGCTTACTCCTTGGAAGGAAAGTTATGACCAACCTAGATAGTATATTAAAAGCAGAGACATTACTTTGCCAACAAAGGTCCATCTAGTCAAGGCTATGGTTTTTCCAGTGGTCACGTATGGATGTGAGTTGGACTGTGAAGAAAGCTGAGCACTTAAAATTGATGCTTTTGAACTGTGGTGTTGAGAAGACTGTTGAGAGTCCCTTGAACTGCAAGGAGATCCAACCAGTCCATTCTGAAGGAGATCAATCCTGGGTATTCTTTGGAAGGAATGATGCTAAAGCTGAAACTCCAGTACTTTGGCCACCTCATGTGAAGAGTTGACTCATTGGAAAACACTCTGACCCTGGAAGGGATTGGGGGCAGGAGGAAAAGGGGACGACAGAGGATGAGATGGCTGGATGGCGTCACCGACTCCATGGAGGTGAGTTTAGTGAACTCCAGGAGATGGTGATGGACAGGGAGGCCTGGCATGCTGCAGTTCATGGGGTCTCAAAGGGTTAGACATGACTGAGCGACTGAACTGAACTGAACTGATGCCCATAGGAAGCACAGTGCTTGCCAACCCAAAAGTGGTGAACAGATTTTAAAAAGCGTTTTTTGATTTCTATTTTTTCATCTCTGTTCAGAAATAATCCTTACCAAAAAGAAAAAAAATCAAGTGCCATTCTTATACCAAACGTGTCCTGCTTTAAAACATTCTACTGAACTTATCTTTAGAAATTACAGAATTAATGAGTGCTGTTTAATAGAACTGTTGTTAGTTCTATCACTAATTCTACCAATAGAGATTCACCAATAGAGATTCATGAGTATATGATCTCACAAGAAAAATAATAGGAGTTAGTAACTTGGAGCTCCATTGGCACACTCTGTCTTTTAACTGTTTTTCCCTGTAGCTAATACATTAATAAATTGAATCAGGAAGAGATTGTTGGCAGTGCACACTGAGGATTCTAATGTTTCACAAATTCTAGCTGTTTGCACATCTGAGGGACTGAATCTAAAGTTAGAAGAATATCTAATTTGTTCATTACACCAGAATTGCATAAAACTGGCAACACACTAAGTGATTTTTAAATAAACTAGTAACAAGTGTATACACAATGCAGAACATAGAGAAGAAAGCATCCTGGGCACAAAGAGGATGAGAAAACTTCAGAAAATAATTCATTTTAGTAGTTAGAATGAAAATTCAGAAAACTACATCACCCATGGAATAAATACACGATAACTATAAAAGGTAAAGAAAAATTCTAAAAATAGAAGAAAACCTGAAATAAAGGAGAATGATATGACCAGATGGGGAGGGTGACAAAGTAAAATTTTGTGATAAAATTGATACTGGAAAGGTATTACACTAAAAATTGGAAAACATTTGCATCCATGTGCCAAGGATAAAAGATTTATAAATAGCAGTCAGAATGCAGATCTGAATGTAAGAATAATGCATGAAGTTAATAGAAAAAATTCAGAACTTGTTCATTACTTTGTGTTAGATACACATTTCTTAAGCAGGACACAAGTATCGCTAAGCATCAAAATGAATCTATATTCATATATACATTCATTTTTTGTCACTTTTCTGTACAGCAGAGATGGGCACAACATTGTAAACCAACTACGCTTCATTAAAAAACTGATCTATATTAAAATTATTTCAAAAGTTAAAAAGATAACTAGAAAATCTATTAAAGGATAACTAGTGAATATATTTACAGTATTATTATCTTATGAAATTTAATATTGATTATCAAAAATAATATATTATCAAATATCATCTATCACATACATCATCAAAGGGATCATTTTGATTTAAAAATATCTCTTTCAAATCAACAAGAAAAAAACAAATTGATAGAAAAGACAAAAGTCTGAAGTAGGTTTTTGACAACAGAAGATATTCAGATAGTCAATAAACATGTCATTCCTATAGGATACATAAGCTGACATAGCTAATTTACACTGGCAGAAATCAGAATATTGTTATATGTGGGGCAATATCATAAAGAGAGCACTGAAGGGCTGGTAATGCTCTGTTTCTTGATCTGAGTGCTGGTTATAAGAGTGTTGGTTTCATGAAAATTTACCAGGCTGTACCCTTATATTACATTTTCTTACATGAATATAATACTCCAATAAAAACTAAAGTGATACATGAGGACCTCCTACTAATTATAAGGTAACAAGAACTAAAACTGAAATTTCAGGTGCTTTCATTCTAGTCTTCCTTTTCTGCTCCTGAAATATTTAAGTAAGAACACATTTGTGAAACAAGCATGACTTCCGACCATGGGTAAGCCTTCTCTTAATAGACCATAGATGAGAAATGTGTTATTGGTCTTTTTCATCTCTCTGGGATACAAATGTGACTTTTGCCCTTTGGTATATAGTATTAGGACTCCCCTGGTGGCTCAGCGGTAAAGAATCCGCCTGCAATGCAGGAGCCTTGAGGAGTCTCAGGTTCGATCCCTGGGTCAGGAAGATCCCTGGAGAGGGCATGGCAACCCACTCCAGTGTTCTTGCCTGGGGAATCCCGGGGACGGGGGAGCCTGGTGGGCTGCCGTCTATGGGGTCACACAGAATCGGACACGACTGAAGTGACTTAGCAGTAGCAGTAGCAGTAGCTCTTTATTAGCCACACATTTTCCCCAAGAGAAAAGATATAGAGGAAATTAGAGCACAAGACAGAAAATAAGAGAGAGCCATTCCGGTCCTTGATCTGAGTGGCATCACAAACATAATATTCTTTGATCATCAAAAAGACTGAGAAATCTATCCTGCTGCATAGGATGTGTACCTAAATGTTAATTGCTTTGTTTATCATGCTTTAGAAATTGCTTTGATTTGTGAGTTAGAGATGAGGAATAGATGCTTGTACTCAGTCTTGCGAAGTGCAATGAGAGGTGCTGCGCCACATTCCAAAGGCCGGCATATCCCTCCAGTCACTTTTTCACTCACTTCCTCCTCTTCACGGCCTTTGAGCTCACTTTCTTTATCCTCACTTCACTTTTCCTGAAACATCTTTTCGTTCCTTTTGTTTATTGAAATATTCTCAGTAATCAGCCCAGTACCCAACAAATAGTAGGTGTTCAATAAACATTTATTGAGTAAAGAAATATTCATGACTAATATTACTAGTAATTGCTAGTAACTAGTAATTGCTAGGGATGCAATAAAATATAAAGGGTGAGTTGGATCTTCTATGAAAATAGTAGACAGAGTCAAAGAACATCACATAAATATTATAATGAAGACAGGTAAATATTTGAAAATATTTATTCATAAACTCATTAATCCTTTCCTTCTATTTCCCTTTCTTTTCCTTCTTCCCACACTCTTTTTCCTTCCCTCCTCTCCTTACTCTTTTTTCCCTATCATTATTAAATGTGAAATTGGTCCCCAACTATTTTGTTAGGCTCTTCCTGTGAACTTCAGTTTATCCCTATACAAAATTCTTTTTCCATTAAAATTCTTTATACTTTGTGTTTGTCATAAGGTAGTTGACACGAGATATTTTGAAAAATTAGAATTAACTATATTCCCCTACAAAGAGGTGGGAATTCTCCTAATTTTAGAAAAATGCATAAGAAAAAGTCATTTAAATATCAATCCATTTTCCATAACTATAAGCCAACAAAGGTGTTAAAGGTCCATATGATATTTCAGCAATGCTGTGTCCATAGGAGAGACAGTGCTTGCCAGAAAGCCTTTTCTTATTCCTGTTTTTTATCCCCATTCAGAAATAATCCCTACCAATTAAAAAAATTCATGTGCTGTCTTTGTACCAAATATGTCTTGCTTTAAAACATTCTACTGAAATCATCTTTATAAATTACAGAATTAATGAGTACTTTTTAATAGAACTGTAGTTAGTTCTACCACTAGTTTGTGCTAAGTCACTTCAGTCATGTCCAGCTCTTAGCAACCCTATGGACTGTAGCTCGCCAGGCTCCTCTGTCCATGGAATTCTCCAGGCAAGAATACTGGAGTGGGTTGTTGTGCCCTCCTCCAGGAGATCTTCCAGACCCAGTGATTGAATCAGCATCTCTTATGTCTCCTGCATTGGCAGGCAGGTTCTTTACCATAGTGCCACCTGGGAACCCTCTATTAGTAGAGATTTATCATTAGATGATCTTACAAGAAAAATGCTGCTGCTGCTAAGTCGCTTCAGTCATGTCCGACTCCGTGCGACCCCATAGACGGCAGCCCATCAGGCCCCGCAGTCCCTGGGATTCTCTAGGCAAGAACACAGTAGTGGGTTGCCATTTTCCTCCTCAATGCATGAAAGTGAAAAATGAAAGTGAAGTCACTCAGTTGTGTCCAACTCTTAGTGACCCCATGGACTGCAGCCTATCAGGCTCCCCGTCCATAGGATTTTCCAGGCAAGAGTACTGGAGTGGGGTGCCATTATAGTAGAAGTTAATAACTTGGAGATCCATTGGCGCATTGTGTATTTTAACTTAATTTCCCCAATAGCTGTGAAAAGAAGAGAAGGGAAAAGCAAAGGAGAAAAGGAAAGATATAAGCATCTGAATGCAGAGTTCCAAAGAATAGCAAGAGATAAGAAAGCCTTCCTCAGCAAACAACATAAAGAAATAGAGGAAAACAACAGAATGGGAAAGACTAGAGATCTCTTCAAGAAAATTAGAGACACCAAGGGAACATTTCATGCAAAAGATGGGCTCGATAAAGGACAGAAATGGTATGGACCTAACAGAAGCAGAAGATATTAAGAAGAGGTGGCAAGAATACACAGAAGAACTGTACAAAAAAGATCTTCACAACCCAGATAATCACGATGGTGTGATCACTCACCTAGAGCCAGACATCCTGGAATGTGAAGTCAAGTGGGCCTTAGAAAGCATCACTATGAACAAAGCTAGTGGAGGTGATGGAATTCCCAGTTGAGTATTCCAAATCCTGAAAGATGATGCTGTGAAAGTGCTGCACTCAATATGCCAGCAAATTTGGAAAACTCGGCAGTGGCCACAGGACTGGAAAAGGTCAGTTTTCATTCCAATCCCAAAGAAAGGCAATGCCAAAGAATGCTCAAACTACCACACAATTGCACTCATCTCACACACTAGTAAAGTAATGCTTAAAATTCTCCAAGCCAGGCTTCAGCAATATGTGAACCGTGAACTTCCTGATGTTCAAGCTGGTTTTAGAAAAGGCAGAGGAACCAGAGACCAAATTGCCAACATCCGCTGGATCATGGAAAAAGCAAGAGAGTTCCAGAAAAACATCTATTTCTGCTTTATTGAATATGCCAAACTTTTGACTGTGTGGATAACAATAAACTGTGGAAAATTCTGAAAGAGATTGGAATACCAGACCATCTGACCTGCCTCTTGAGAAATCTGTATGCAGGTCAGGAAGAAACAGTTGGAACTGGACATGGAACAACAGACTGGTTCCAAATAAGAAAAGGAGTACGTCAAGGCTGTATATTGTCACCCTGTTTATTTAACTTCTATGCAGAGTACATCATGAGAAACGCTGGACTGGAAGAAGCATAAGCTGGAATCAAGATTGCCGGGAGAAATATCAATAACCTCAGCTATGCAGATGACACCACCCTTATGGCAGAAAGTGAAGAGCAACTAAAAGCCTCTTGAAAGTGAAAGTGGAGAGTGAAAAAGTTGGCTTAAAGCTCAACATTCGGAAAACGAAGATCATGGCATCCAGTCCCATCACTTCATGGGAAATAGATCGAAACAGTGGAAACAGTGTCAGACTTTATTTGGGCTCCAAAATCACAGCAGATGGTGATTGCAGTGATGAAATTAAAGATGTTTATTCCTTGGAAGGAAAGTTATGACCAACCTAGATAGCATATTCAAAAGCAGAGACATTAGTTTGCCAACAAAGGTTCATCTAGTCAAGGCTATGGTTTTTCCTGTGGTCATGTACGGATGTGAGAGTTGGACTGTAAAGAAGGCTGAGCACCAAAGAACTGATGCTTTTGAACTGTGGTGCTGAAGAAAACTCTAGAGAGTCCTTGGACTTCAAGGAGATCCAACAGTCCATTCTGAAGGAGAACAGCCCTGGGATTTCTTTGGAAGGAATGATGCTAAAGCTGAAACTCCAGTAGTTTGGCCACCTCATGCCAAGAGTTGACTCATTGGAAAAGACTCTGATGCTGGGAGGATTTGAGGCAGCAGGCACGAGGAGAAGAGGATGACAGAGGATGAGATGGCTGGATGGCATCACTGACTCAATGGACATGAGTCTGGGTGAACTCCGGGGAGTTGGTGATGGACAGCAAGGCCTGGCGTGCTGCGATTCATGGGGTCGCAAAGAGTCAGACACGACTGTGCGACTGAACTGAACTGAAGCTCTTTCCTTAATCTGAACCTTTGCAGATACTGTCCTCTTTGGTCAGAATGATTTTTCCCAAGTACTTGTTTAAAACACTTATATGTACTCAACCTTTACAGCCCAGGTCAAGCAACATTACTTCTTATGTGAAATCTCAGAGGATAATATTGCTAACATTTAATTATAAATATTCTTGGATCTGGTCCCCTCTTAAGATGGTTTGACAGGAATATTTGCCACTGAGGGCCATTTTATATTTATATTCATTCAAACTGTTTCCTACGAGGCATGAAGAGATTCCTTTTAGTCCACAAACCAAAGCACGGTCAAGTTCTCTTCTGTCATTTAGCAAATATCTCCTTCACAGCACAAGACCCAGAGATAGGCTTTAGCAAATACGATGGTGTGAGTTGGGAAAGGGCAACCTTCTCCAGTGGGTGACTATTCTGTCTTGGTTTACATCCTTCTGTGTAAACTGTGGCAGGGGTCCTGATCTGCATGAAGACCAGGGAACTTTTAAAACATCCCCAAGTGCTGCTCCAGACCCCTTGCTCTTTTAGGGTGGGAGTGGAGCCTTCACCAACATAACATTCCTAGATTTGTCTTCATTTGGAGTTCAAATCCAACATGCCTGAAAAGGAAAAGTTATCCCAATCATGTGCATTTCAAAGAGCTTTGTTAACTCATGGGATTTTCCTTTTCCATTACATCCAAACCTGCTTCTCTTTCTGTTTCTATATATAAAGTAATTCAGATTCAGATTTACTTTTGACTTTAAAGAAGTTTTGAGATTTCTACTGTTTGTATAAATACATGGCAACACTTCAAAGACATTAAGGACCCTATAGTGGGTTGGAGGGCGGCCCCGAAAGATACATTCACATCCTAACCCACGGAAACTGTGAATGTGAACTTACTTAACAAAGAAACTTTTCAAATGTAATTAAGCAAAGGATGTCAAAATCCAATCATACTGGATTGTCCTGATGGGGCTTCAATCCAGTGACAAGTGTCCTTTTAAGAGACACACAGGTGAGAAGCGTGTCCTTCCTCACCAGGAAGTCCTTGTGAGGTCTTCTCGATGGAGGAGGAGGTTGGAAGTACACAGTCACAAGCAAAGGACCACATGGAGCCACCAGAAGCCAGAAGAGGCACGGGAGAGTCTCTTCTAGAACATTTGGAAGGAGTATGTTCCTGCTGACACCTTGTTGTCAGACCTCTGCCCTCCAGGTTGAAGGGAACCGATTCTTGTTTTTTGGAGCCATCGAATTCGTGATGATTTGTTATGGGAGAACTAGGGCTACTGGGGCTCACACAGTTTTCCAAAGGTAACATTTCTAAATAGCTACAAGCAACTCCTGACTGTTTACATTCATGGAAGGGCACTTTTTAAATTGCTCTTTGGGACATTTGCATTCAAATTCTCACATATGCAAACATACATATTTATTTATCATTCAACAAATGTTTGAGTAACCACTATTTACCAGGTATTACTGGATCAGCAATTTTTGATCCCGTCACAGAGGGGCAGCATCTGCAAACATAGACACTCCTGGGGAAGATGGGCGGGTTATAAGGTAGTAAGTCTGATTGGCTGTCTCAAATTGTAGTCACTCCTTTTATTTTCTTTTCCAAAAGGCAGTATAGACTACATTTCTATAGATCTGGAAGAAGCTGATACAAGAGAAACCCTTTAAGGAGCAGGCAGATTCAGCAACTCTTTCTGAAGAGGAAGAAAAGGGAGATGCTACTGTTAGCACCAGTGTTGATCTTATGGATACAAATATCATGTAAGTTTGATTGCTCCCAGAAAATTCAGCACAGAGGAATCTTATCTGCAGGCAATTGTAGGAGTGGGATTTTCTGACTGAGAGCAGGATGTTGAGAAAAACATAAAAACTAAAATGTGGGAGATAGAGGAGTTGGGAAGGAGACATGGAAAGAAGGAGAAAATACACAAGAAGAATGAAAGAGACCATTATAGCTGAGACAATAAACATCTAATCAGACTTTCTCTGTTACTTCTCATTGCTTTTCTGAACAGAAATAATGGACAACAGATAAAGCATTTTCTGAATTCTTGCTTCTGCAAGAAGGAGAGAACTTCACCACGTACTGCAATTCCTCAAGCACCTTTTACAGTTTACAGTGGTATAAGCAGAGGCCTGGGGCAGTCCTGTCCTCTTGATGATATTAGCTAAGGTTGGAGAAGTGAGGACGAGCAGGAGATGGACAGGTCGGTTTGGAGAGACCAAACAGCACAGCTCCCTGCACCTCACGGCTGCCCAGCTCTCAGATGCAGGAACCTACTTCTGTGCAGAGGCACAGTGCTCTGGAAGCACCTGCTGCCTGTCCCCAAACCTCACTGTGAGCTTCAGGGGTGGCTCCTCCTCATCTCTTCTCAGAGCAGGGGCCAGAGATAGCTGAAGTCATGATGTCTATGAAGAAATTGAAGTTTTAATTTAAAAAAAAATCCCAGACTCAGTGTTACTGAAGAATTCTGTCAAACATTGAATTATACACAATTTCTTGCAGAAAATAGAAAGAAAATAATTCTTCACTCATTTTATGAGGCTAATATTAGCCTGATACCCAAATCAGACAAAGACCATAAAGGACAAAAAACTACAGGGAAATATCTTTTGTCTTGAAGATAGATACAAATTTCTGAAAATATTTTGGCAAGTAAAATTCATTGATATATAAAATGAATAATATATCGAGCACAAATGTAATTTCTTTCAAGAGTGCAAGAGTGAAAACCAATGGATGGAATTCATCATATTAACAGGGTAGAAAAGAAAAATCATGTCATCATATTAATCTAGTCAGAAAAAGGATTTGCAAAAATTCAGTAGTCAGTTATGGTGAAAACTCTGAGCAACACAAGAAGATGGGAATCTCCTCAATAGCTAATGATTCTTACCAGTAAAAACTATGATTTTTCTCTAATAAAGAGAACAAAATCAGAGTGTCCATTCTAAATCACTCATTCCATACTGTTCTAGATGTTGGAGCCAGTGCAATAAAGAAAGTAGATGTAACAATCTAATAGAGTTGAAAGAAAAAGTAAAATGCCACCATTTGCTGGTAACATGATTATCTATGTAGAAAATCCAAAAGAATGTACCCTAAAATTATATTAGGAAATCCAAATTAAAATTACAAAGAGAAACCACTTCTCATCTATCACAAGGGTTAAAATGAAAATTACTGACAATACCGAGTTCTGGCAAGGAAGCAGAGAAATTGGATCACTCATGCATTGCTGGCGGGTGAATGGCCCAGTCATTCTAGAAAACAATCCAAGAGTTTCATATAAACTTAAATATTCACTTACTGAACAACCCAGAAATAACACTCCTTGGTATTTATGCTTGAGAAAGGAAAACTTTATGTTCACACAAAAATATGTACATTAGTACTGGAAATTAACCAGTGATCTTCACTGAATGAACAGATAAATATCCTGTAGTACATTTACACAATGAGATACTACTTATACATCTTTCTCAACTTCAGTAGGGTTATTTTGCAATGTCATTTTAAGTTGAAACAGTAGGAAGTCAAAAGTTCACTTAATATGGGAAGGAAATCTAAAAAAGAATGGAGATAAATGTATACATGTATAACAGATTTTCTTTGCTGCACTGCAGATACTAACATTGTAAAGAAACTATACTTCAATAAAAATAAAATTTTAAAGATGATAACCCATCTAATATATTTAACCTAGCTTCCTTGAAAGTGAAAGTCACTCAGTCATGTCCAACTCTTTGTGACCCTGTGGACTGTCTATGGAATTCTCCAGGCCAGACTAATGGAGTGGGTAGCCTTTCCCTTCTCCAGGGCATCTTCCCAATCCAGGGATCGAACACAGGTCTCCTGCATTGCAGGTGGATTCTTAACCAGCTGAGCCACAAGGGAAACAAGAATACAGGAGTGGGTAGCCTATCCCTTCTCCAGAAGAACTTCCTAACCCAAGAATCAAACCAGGGTTTCCTGCTTTGCAGCAAATTCTTTACCAACTCAGCTATCCCTTAAATGTGGCCAATACTTACATTAGCTTACAACTGGGAAAAAATTGTCTCACACAGTCTATTTTATACTAAAATGATGAAAATCTTATGAATGTGTTGAGTACTGTACTGAAAGTGAAAATCAGGGTGGTTATATGCGTATGAAATGGCTGTAAATGTGTTGGTTGTTGACACTCATGATTTTGAGGCTGACCAGAGCTCAGCTCACTACTGCTGCCCAGAATCACCAGGAAATACCATACTGCATATTGCCAGGCCAGGAAAAGATAAAACTTCAATATTCCAAGTATGGTTTCTACTGAATGATTACCAATTTCTCACTACTGTAAAGTCAAAAATCCTAAATTGAATTATACTAAGTTGGGGACAGTCTGTAGTGATTAAAAGAAAAGATTATTGATATATGCAATAGTTTAGATGGATCTCACAATGTTATGCTGAGTAAAAACAATCAATCTCAGAGGCTACATGGTGTATGATTACACTTACTGGATTATTATGATTGTATACATAGTGTGATTCTACTTATACAATAGTCTCAACAGGATAAAATACAGAGATGAAAGTAGATCAGTACTGACCTGGGTTGCAAAAGAATTGCAGGCCTCAGGAGGGTGTGCAAAGAGGGTTTCTTTTAACAGTTCTATGTCGTGATTTCAGTGGTGGTAACAACTGCAGATGGTGACTGCAGCCATGAAATTAAAAGACGCTTACTCCTTTGAAGGAAAGTTATGACTAACCTAGATAGCATATTCAAAAGCAGAGACATTACTTTGCCAACAAAGGTTTGTCTAGTCAAGGCTATGGTTTTTCCTGTGGTTATGTATGGATGTGAGAGTTGGACTGTGAAGAAGGCTGAGCGCCAAGAATTGATGCTTTTGAACTGTGGTGTTGGAGAAGACTCTTGAGAGTCCCTTGGACTGCAAGGAGATCCAACCAGTCCATTCTAAAGGAGATCAGCCTGGGATTTCTTTGGAAGGAATGATGCTAAAGCTGAAACTCCAGTAGTTTGGCCACCTCATGTGAAGAGTTGACTCATTGGAAAAGACTCTGATGCTGGGAGGGATTGAGGGCAGGAGAAGGCGATGACAGAGGATGAGATGGCTGGATAGCATCACTGACTCGATGGATGTGAGTCTGAGTGAACTCCGGGAGTTGGTGATGGACCAGGAGGCCTGGTGTGCTGTGATTCATGGGGTCGCAAAGAGTTGGACACAACTGAGCAACTGATATGATTTTAACAAGAGCCTATATATGTGATAAAGTTTCACAGAGCTATGTATCAAAACCAGAGTGAATATAAAACTGAGGTATCAGATCACGATCTGTATTTTAATAAAATCTTGGCAATATAAATTTCTGGTATGTATATGTAATTATTATATTAGCATATATATTTTAGAATATCAAGCTGCTCCCCAGGCTGTTGTGGGACTTTGTGGTCTCTTCTGCCTAGTTACAAATAATTGGAAACCAAGGCATCAGCAATTTTCAAGGGTTGCAGAGGTGGGGATGGTTGGCAAAGCAAGTTCTTTAGGGTGGTGGAATGGTTCTGTACCTTAATTTTAGTGGTGGTAATAAGAATTTACAAATGTTATCAATTTCACAACTATTCATAAAAAGGTGGATATAAAACATGTGATAAATATAACATACTGATACATATAATATATGTATTATCTTGGTGTTCCCCAGACTGCTCTAGGCATTTGTGGTCTCCCCTGCTTCCTTGTAAATAATTAGAAACCAGGACATCAGCTGCCTGTCACTCAGAGTTCATATGGGACAGAAGAATAAATGGTTCAACCTCATATAAACTCTCCTCCCTGTATTACTCATTAATGAGTTCTTTTGAACTTAAATTCTAAGAACTGGCACTGTCTTGAAGACTGTGTCTATACTTCCTTTTCTACTTGTTTGCCATGGCAAATAGAAGGGGAAAAAATATAAGTAATGACAGATTTTACTTTCTTGGGCTCCAAAATCCCTATGGATGGTGACTGAAGCCATGAAATTAAAAGATGTTTGCTCCTTGGAAGAAAAGATATGACAAACCAGCAGGTGGGCTCAGTTGCTTCACTCGTGTCTGGCTCTGCATCCCTGTGAACCGTAGCCCTCCAGGCTCCTCTGTCCATGAGTTTCCCAGGCAAGAATATTGGAGTGGGTTGCCATGCCCTTCTCCAGGGGATCTTCCTGACCCAGGGATCAAACCCACATCTCTTATGTCTCCTGAGTTTGCAGGCATGTTCTTAAACACTTGTGTCCCCAAGAAGCTTAAGATGGCATATTAAAAAGCAGACACATCACTTTGCCAACAAAGGTCTGTAATATCAAAGCTATGGTTTTTCCAGTTGTCATGTGTGGTGTGAGAATTGGACCATAAATAAGGCTGAATGTTGAAGAATTGATGCCTTTGGATTGTGGTGCTGGAGAAAGCTCTTGAGAGTCCCTTGGGCTGCAAGGAGGACAAACCAGTCAGTCCTAATAGAATCAACCGTGCATATTCACTGGAAGGACTGATGCTGAAGCTGAAGCTCCAATACTTTGGCCACCTGATGCAAAGAACTGACTCATTGGAAAAACTCTGATGCTGGGAAAGATTGAAGGCAAAGGGAGAAAGGTACAGCAGAGGATGAGGTAGTTAGATAGCATCACTGACACAATGCACATGAATTAGAGCAACTTTGGGACATATTGAAGTACAGTGTAGCCTCAGGTGCTGCAGTCCATGGGGTCACAAAGTTTGGACATGACTTAGTGACTGAACAACAACAAAAATGTGTTTAAAACCTGTAGATACCAATTTTTGTAGGAGAACATTATAGCATTATGTCACAGAAAGATCTGGCATACTTATCTTGAATTTATTTTACAAAGAGAAAAATAATGAGCCACTAACAAGTGAGACTGAAAATTTTGGACCAATGACATAGAAAATGTGACATCAGGACAACTCCAGGACACATGGTCTAATAAATGCAATTCTATATGTGGAGGGGACAGGACTGAATATCCTGATCTCCCTCAAAGTCTAATAAATAAGACTCAATTTCAAAAGAATATTTTATTCCTGTATAATTTCATTCAAAATTTAAAACTGAATAGATGCTGAAAGTCAGATGAACTGATTTTTTTTTGTCATTTCATGGTGAAGTAATTTTATTTATTGAAAAACCTAAATAGAGTCACAAAACTCAATACAAAGACAGTGATATATTAATGATTTTGAATAAAATTTCCATTCGCCAAGAAGCCTAAGATCTGCAAGTTTTTTTAAAAGAGTCATTACCTTCTGGATGGAGAAAAGTAAGAATAGTCTAAATGAACGACCTGTTAGTAGATTACAGAAAGTTTCATAGGCTATAGTAAATTATATCTTAAACAGGATGGCAAAACTATTTTGCTGAAAAATTATCAATGGCCATCAACTTGTCTAATATTCAGCTCTCCTCTGCTCAAATTTTAATGCTGATTGCTTTTTTCATGCCTTCTTTCAGGATCTGCCTAATTTAATGACCAGGGAAAGACAAGCAGACAAAGTAAAGGTTTGTGGTGAGCCAGACTTTTTCCCATGCATGCACAGACCACGTGGTCTATGAACATGACAGCCCCCACTTCCTGTTGAGGGGAGTCACACAGGTATCGGGTAGTATGTATATGTGCTGGAAGGCACTCAAGGACACTGAACTCTCAGCTTGAGGCAGAACTAAGCACATTTGTGCAGGGAAATCCATGCCTCATGCCGCTTTCCAGTCTGCTCTGGGTGTTCCTGGCCGTCGCCTTCTCTGGTAGGGATGCTTCCAAACATGGGTGGGAGTGTTCAGGGTGAAAGGCCTGCACACAGGCGCGTGGAGCTTCACAGGGACTTGGGGAGGAAAGGAGGACTGGAGAAAAGCAGACATCTATGATTTCAATTTTTTGCTTTTGGATCCTAAATAACTCCTACACTATTTTATTCATTGCCCCATCTTTGTTTTCTGATTTTTTTTTCCCCCACAGGATCTGGTGTGGCCCAGAAAGTTACTCAAGACCAGTCAGATGTATCCAGCCATGTGGGGCAGTCAGTCACCCTGAACTGTCGGTATGAAACAAGTTGGAGCTATTACTACCTTTACTGGTACAAGCAACTTCCCAGTGGACAGATGACTTACGTTATTCGTCAGGGTTCAGAAGTGACAAATGCAAGGAAAGACCGCTACTCTGTAAACTTTAAGAAAGCAGATAAATCCATCAGCCTCACCATTTCAGCCTTAAAACTGGAAGACTCTGCAAAGTACTTCTGTGCTCTCAGTGACTCACAGTGCTTGAAGTAATAGGAAAAGCTGTACAAAAACCCCGGAGCTTAGTAAGAGAAAGCCCCTCTGCTGCAAGACCCCAGCTGAAATGCACACCCACAGACCCCAGACAAGAAATGATAGTCCTGTGGTTATTTAAGTTGTGGTCTGGATCAGAAGATTTAGTTCCAGTTAAAGGCACCTTCTACGTTATTTGGAAACAGGTGTCCAGAGTAATTTTCTACTAATATATTCTCCACTTGAATTTTTGACTTTAAATCAACTGTACAGAACATGTGTAAAGTTGTTTAAATTTGAAAACGTGCCCCATTATATTTTAAACTGGCAGTTTTACTTCATCACAAAACTGGGTCTAGTTGTGTGGAATCACCATCAAAACTATTTCCTTAATCGTTTCCTCTTAGACTTTGTGTCAGGGCACAATCAGAAAAGCAGAACCATGGGTGATGTAGAATAAGAGATTAGTTCTCAGGGTTAGACCTCAGGCAATGGCTAGAGCTGGTGGACGAGTCTGTACAAAGCTGTTATCTTCGTATCTGGTGTTGAGCCTGAATTCACTTTAAGTCAGCTTAGAGTATCATTGATGCTTTTAAACTGTGGTGTTGGATAAGACTCTTGAGAGTCCCTTGGGCTGCAAGGAGATTCAACCAGTCCATCCTAAAGGAAATCAGTCCTGAATATTCATTGGAAGGCCTGATGCTGAAACTGAAATTCCAATACTTTGGCCACATGGGGCGAAGAACTGACTCATTGGAAAAGACCCTGAAACCGGGAAAGATTGAAGGTGGAAGGAGAAGGGGACGAAAGAGGATGAGATGGTTGGATGGCATCACTGACTCAATGGACCTGAGTTTGAGTAAGCTCTGTGAGTTGGTGATGGACAGGGAAGCCTTCCGTGCTGCAGTCCGTGGGGTCACAAAGAGTCGGACATAACTGAGCAACTGAACTGAACAAAACTGAACTGAAGGCAACATTTGTAAAGGAAAGTCTGATGGGGACAAAAGTGTGGACAAACCGTGACAGACAAAGTCACACTTGAACTATGAGGACAACTGGAACCCACAGACTTGTCTGTCCCTCACCTCCTTCAGTCTCACAATACTGGGTGACCTTGAAGAGAAGTGGGTGTCATTTGCCATCATGCTACACACATACTTGGCCCAAGACAAAGAAGATGAGGAGGACAGCTCACGGGAAGTGGAGGAGTTATGAGTCAACAATAAGATGAGCTAGTTCAGCAGTAGCAATTTGTAGAAAAAGCATTTGCCAAAATCCAATAGTCAACCATAGTGGAAACTCTAAGAAACACAGGAATAATGGAAAAGTTCCTCAACAGTTCTTAGCATGTTTACTGGTAAAAGACTATACTTTTCCCTAAGGAAGGGAACAAAGGGAGAATATCCACTTTAATCACTCTCCTTCAGCAAGTGCTGGATGTTGTAGCCAGTGCAGCAAAGCAAATAAATATATAAACAATCTTTTCAGCCAGAAAGGCAGTCAAATCACCACTATTTACTATCTATGTAGAAAATCCCAAAGAATATGCCCTCCAAAACTCCTATAACCATTAAGTGGGTTCAGAAGGTCTCAGGATATATAAGGTAAACACATAAAATAAAATGCATTTTTATATACTATCAGTAAACATGTGGATACCTAAATTAAAAATATAATACTATTTACAATGGCTCAAGAAAGACCCTAAATCCTTAGGCATAAATCTAAGAAAACATGTACAGAACTTATACACAGAAAGCTACAAAACAATGCTACTTCCAAAAAACAAAAATTGCCAATTATTCTAGCTATTATCCTAGAAAGACCAACTTTCCCTGGTGGAGCTGCATAGGCTTTTTTAGAAAAAAAAAATTGATGGAACATGTATTATGACCTCTTTTTGGACTTGATTCTGTTTATTGACTTCTTTATTTTATCCTCATATCAACAGACCATTCTATCTTAATTACTGGGGCTTCATACACACTTTGAAATCTGGAAATGCAAGTCATGTTTTCTTTGTCTTATTCAAGGCTTATTCTAGGTCTTTGCACTTCCACATAAGTTATAGAATAGCTTCTACTACAAGAGATTGAGGTAATTTGATTGGGATTGTGCTGAATTTATAAATTCATTTAGGACAATTGACATCTTAACATATGGAGTCTTTAGATCCATAACCTCTTTATTTATGTCCTTTCTAATTTCTTTCATTAATTTAGGTCCTCTCTAATTTCTTTTTTTAATGTTAAGATTTTTGTAGAGGACTTGCATTGTTGCTGTTGTTTAGTCTCTGTCCTGTCCAACTCTTCACGACCCCATGGACTGTAGCCTGCCAGGCTCCTCTGTCCGTGGGATTTCCCAGGCAAGAACACTGGAGTCAGTTGCCCCTCCCTTCTCTAGGGGATCTTCCCAATGCAGGGGTATTTTCTACATGTACAAACATATGATGTGTAAATAAAAATAGTCCACCTGGTTGGCAGGCAGACTCTCTACCACTGAGCCACCTGGGAAGCAGGGCTACTTATAACAATTTTATCTTTTATTTCATATAGCTTTTTTACTTTAATTGACCTAAATGCCCAGCATCAAATCCAGAGCTAGGACTAATTGGGTTAAGAAAAATGTGGATACAGGGAATTAATTATGCCCTGAAATAGCCAGAACAGAGCTAGGACACCTGTCAATATGAGAACAGATTTAGTTCAACAGCCAAACAGATGGTACCAACCTCTTGTTTGGGGTTTTGAAAACACTATTTCATTGAGCAGCCTTAGGAAATGGTCTTTCCTGACATTAGTGTCTGTAGGTGGCAAGGACTGGTTACCACTGAGTACCAGGCCATGATTTATGTTAGTTACCCCAGACCTCAGAAGTGAGGACATTTGTCATCTCCTATGTGATTTTTATCTGTCAAATCAAAACTATTCTAGAGTTATTGGAGAGGAATCAAGAAGAGGTCTTGCATACCTTATATTAAATTAGTTCCCAAGCATTTGATAAATGACATTTTAATTGCATTTTCTAATGCTTTTGCTAGCCTGGAGAATCCCAGGGATGGGGGAGTCTGGTGGGCTGCTGTCTATGGGGTCGCACAGAGTCAGACACGACTAAAGTGACTTAGCAGTAGCAGTAGAAATAAAATTGATTTTTGTGTTTGGTGACTGTATCAATGTACTAACAGGTTCTAGCTCTTAAACAGCTTGTTTAGAGGTACTTTGTATTTTCTACATGTATAAACTTATGATCTGTAAATTAAAATAGTTCTGCTTGTCCTTTTCAAACTTAATATATCTTATTTCCTTCCCTAGTTTGATCCGAGGCCCTCCATTAGGACAGTGAATAGAAGTAGTGAATAGAAGTACCTGTCTTGTTTGTGATCCTGTAGGGAGTAATATTGACTTTGATATTTTCATTGATACCCTTTATTAGATTTGGGAATTTTTCTTTTATTTTTGGATTGTTGGGAATATTCATCATGCAGAGACGTTAGCCTTTCATCAAATTCTCTTGACTTTTTAAAAGTAAATAAAGTACACTATTTCAGTTTTCATCAAGCAAAGAAAGATCACTTTACCTCATATGGTCAAGATATAATCTTCTAAAATTAAGAATTCTGAAAAGAGCCAATAGGCTAAAAAACTTATTTTTAGATTCTTCATATTTTGGTTTCCATTTTTTTAGTTTTTGTTATTATTTAAAATGCCACTTTGAAATGTTTCGTACAGCCTTCTAAAAAAATAAAGTCAAAGAACCCAAGAAACAAAAACGTTTGTTTTTTTCTACCTTTTGCTAATATAGTAAAATAATATATTCCTACATAGCTCAAATGAATTCATTTTTAGTTGTTCCTATATTTTCAATAGTAGTGGGTGTTGACTTGTGTGTGTGTGATCCACCACATAACAGACTACCAAAGAATATTTATGAATATTTGTTAAATATTTATATGGGAATAATATTTATTCCCATATCATCAGTTTAATTTTCCTCCATCCTAGACTTGTGATGTTTGTTATCTGTTCTTGAATTTTGTCCACAAATATAACCCTCTATTTATCCTGTTGGAGTCTTTTGTTTAACTTGACTTCTATAGTATTGAAATATTGCTTTTGGAATAATTTCAAGAGTTGTTCAGCATAACTTCTTTCACTAAGTTCATGAATAACAACTCATCTATTCATTCAGAAAACAGATAACTCTTGAGTGCTTTAAGTGTACCAACCTCTCTTTATAAACATTGAATAAACTTTAAATATGGGAAGATAAAAGACAAAAGGAAAACTACAAAGAAGCCAACAACTGAGGATGTGTGACAAAGAAAATGGCCAGAAACAATGAAAACAATTTGTGGAGTGGTTTAAAACTAAGAAAACACAGATGAAAACAGAGGTCATACAACTAAGATGTGTGTATCTCAGTCGTGTCCAGCTCTGGGGACACCATGGACTGCAGACCACCAGACTCTTCTGTGCATGGATTTACCCAGGCAGGATACTGGAGTGGGTTCAGTTCAGCACAGTTCAGTCGCTCAGTCATGTCTGGCTCTTTGCAACTCCATGAACTGCAGCATGCCAGGCCTCCCTGTCCATCACCAACCACCAGAGTCCACCCAAACCCATGTCCATGGAGTTGGTGATGCCATCCAACCATCTCATCCTCAGTTGTCCCCTTCTCCTCCTGCCCTTAATCTTTCCCAGCATCAGGGGCATTTCAAATGAGTCAGCTCTTTGCATCAGGTGGCCAAAGTATTGGAGTTTCAGCTTCAACATCATTTATTCCAAGGAACACTCAGGACTGATCTCCTTTAGAATGGACTGGTTGGATCTCCTTGCAGTCCAAGGGACTCTCAAGAGTCTTCTCCAACACCACAGTTCAAAAGCATCAATTCTTTGGCGCTCAGCCTTCTTTATAGTCCAACTCTCACATCCATACATGACCACTGAAAAAACCATAGCCTTGACTAGATGGAACTTTGTTGGCAAAGTAATATTTCTGCTTTTTAATATGCTGTCTAGACTGGTCATAACTTTTCTTCCAAGTAGTAAGCGTCTTTTAATTTCATGGCTGCAATCACCATCTGCAGTGATTTTGGAGCCCAGAAAAATAAAGTCTGACACTGTTTCCACTGTTTCCCCATTTATTTGCCATGAAGTGATGGGACCAGATGCCATGATCTTAGTTTTCTGAACGTTGAACTTTAAGCCAACTTTTTCATTCTCCTTTTTCAATTTCATCAAGAGGCTCTTTACTTTACTTTCTTCCATAAGAGTGGTGTCATCTGCATATGTGAGGTTGTTGATATTTCTCCTGGAAATCTTGATTCCAGCTTGTGCTTCTTCCAGCCCAGTGTTTCTCATGATGTACTCTGCATATAAGTTAAATAAGCAGGGTGACAATATACAGCCTTGATGTACTCCTTTTCCATTTGGAACCAGTCTGTTGGTCCATGTTCAGTTCTAACTGTTGCTTCCTGAGCTGCATACAGGTTTCTCAAGAGGCAGGTCAGGTGGTCTGGTATTCCCATCTCTTGAAGAATTTTCCACAGTTTATTGTGATTCACACAGTCAAAGGATCTGGCGTAGTCAATAAAGCAGAAATAGATGTTTTTCTGGAACTCTCTTGCTATTTTGATGACCTAAATCAAATCCCTTATGACTATACAGTGGAAGTGAGAAATAGATTTAAGGGACTAGATCTGTTAGATAGAGTGCCTGATGAACTATGGATGGAGGTTTGTTACATTGTACAGGAAACAGGGATCAAGACCATCTCCAAGAAAAAGAAATGCAAAAAAGCAACATGGCTGTCTAAGGAGGCCTTACAAATAGCTGTGAAAAGAAGAGAGGTGAAAGGCACAGGAGAAAAGGAAAGATATACCCAAATGAATACGGAGTTTCAAAGAATAGCAAGGAGAGATAAGAAAGCCTTCCTCAGTGATCAGTGCAAAGAAATAGAGGAAAACAACAGAATGGGAAAGACTAGAGATCTCTTCCAGAGAAGGCAATGGCACCCCACTCCAGTACTCTTGCCTGGAAAATCCCATGGACGGAGGAGCCTGGTGGGCTGCAGTCCATGGGGTCCCTGAGAGTCGGACATGACTGAGCGACTTCACTTTCACTTTTCACTTTCATGCATTGGAGAAGGAAATGGCAACCCACTCCAGTGTTCTTGCCTGGAGAATCCCAGGGGCGGTGGAGCCTGGTGGGCTGCTGTCTATGGGGTTGCACAGAGTCGGACATGACTGAAGCGACTTAGCAGCAGTAGCAGCAGCAGAGATCTCTTCAAGAAAATTAGAGATACCAAGGGAACATTTCATGCAAAGATGGGCACAACAAAGGAAAGAAATGTGTGGACCTAACAGAAGCAGAAGATATTAAGAAGAGGAGGCAAGAATACACAGAAGAACTGTATAAAAAAGGTCTTAACGACCAGGATAATCACGAAGGTGTGATCACTCACGCTCACCTAGAGCCAGACATCCTGGAATGTGAAGTCAAGTAGGCATTAGAAAGCATTACTACGAACAAAGCTAGTGGAGGTGATGGAATTCCTGTTGAGCTATTTCAAATCCTGAAAGATGATGCTGTGAAAGTGCTGCACTCAATATGCCAGCAAATTTGGAAAACTCAGCAGTGGCCACAGGACTGGAAAAGGTCAGTTTTCATTCCAATCCCAAAGAAAAGCAATGCAAAGAATGCTCAAACTACCACACAATTGCACTCATCTCACATGTTAGTAAAGTAATGCTCAAAATTCTCCAAGCCAGGCTTCAGCAATACCTGAGCCATAAACTTCCAGATGTTCAAGCTGGTTTTAGAAAAGGCAGAGGAACCAGCGATCAAATTGCCAACATCCACTGGATCGTCGAAAATACTGGAGTGGGTAGCCAATTCCTTTTCAGGAAGCTAGCCTGATCCAGAGATCAAATTCCCATTGCCTACACTGCAGATAGATTCTTTACCGACTGAGATACCAGGGATATTCACCTTTTTTTTTTTCCCTAGGATATTTTAATGATTTATTTTTTTTAATTTTTTTTAACTTTACAATATTGTATTGGTTTTGCCATATATCAACATGAATCTGCCACAGGTATACATGTGTTCCCCATCCTGAACCTTCCTCCCTCCTCCCTCCCTGTACCATCCCTCTGGGTCGTCCCAGTGTACCAGCCCCAAGCATCCAGTATCGTGCATCGAACCTGGACTGGAGACTTGTTTCGTATATGATATTATACATGTTTCAGTGCCTTTCTCCAAAATCATCCCACCTTATCCCTCTCCCACAGAGTCAAAAGACTTCTATGCATCAGTGTCTCTTTTGCTGTCTCATATACAGGGTTATTGTTATCATCTTTCTAAATTCCATATATATGTGTTAGTATACTGTATTGGTGTTTTTCTTTCTGGCTTACTTCACTCTGTATAATAGGTTCCAGTTTCATCCACCTCATTAGAACTGATTCAAATGTATTCTTTTTAATGGCTGAGTAATACTCCATTGTGTATATGTACCACAGCTTTCTTATCCATTCATCTGCTGATGGACATCTAGGTTGCTTCCATGTCCTGGCTATTATAAACAGTGCTGTGATGAACATTGGGGTACACGTGTCTCTTTCACTTCTGGTTTCCTCAGTGTGTATGCCCAGCAGTGGGATTGCTGGGTCATATGGCAGTTCTATTTCCAGTTTTTTAAGGAATCTCCACGCTGTTCTCCACAGTGGCTCTACTAGTTTGCATTCCCACCAACAGTGTAAGTGGGTTCCCTTTTCTCCACACCCTCTCCAGCATTTATTGCTTGTAGACTTTTGGATCACAGCCATTCTGACTGGCGTGAAATGATACCTCATTGTGGTTTTGATTTGCATTTCTCTGATAATGAGTGATGTTGAACATCTTTTCATGTGTTTGTTAGCCATCTGTATGTCTTCTTTGGAGAAATGTCTATTTAGTTCTTTGGACTATTTTTTGATTGGGTCGTTTATTTTTCTGGAATTGAGCTGTAGGAGTTGCTTGGGATATTCACCTTTCAATCTGAGAAACATTTCAAAAGGTTGACATCCTGTGGGAGTTTAGCTCTGCAGTTCATTTATTCAGTCAGTAGAGGGGGCTGCATCATTTGGAAACAGCGGTCTTTTCTGGCTATCAAGGAAAGAAGTTTATGTTTTCCATTGATGTTCCACAGAAAAGTGAAAAAAAAAAAGATTTTCATCATCTTTAGACAACTTGATTTTATAATCCTTTGTTTAGTGCATGTGGTAGCCTAAATCTTTTCCATGTACCTCCCTAAAGATTGCTTTCCCATTTCCCACCCTGGTTAACTCTTCCCTTCCCTATTCCTTACGCTCTTTTCTCTTCACTCCTCTTTTTCTGCCAGGATCATCCACCTCCACCCTTCTCCACCTCAGAGAGTTTGCTTTCCCTTCTGTCTTTTCTCTCTGTCTCAGCATCTTTGGTGCAGAGCACCTACAAACACGGGCATAGAGGACATAAGGATTAAGGACCATTGTTCAAGGAAGATGAGGAGAATACCATCTGTGTCATCAGTTACTATATCAAGAACAGATGTATTGAGAAATGTGTGCCTAGATGGAGACAGATGCATGATTCCAAGGACCTTTTCAGGATGCTGAGCTCCAATGTCCGAGCTGAAGATGTTTAGTTTTCTGTCCCAATGTTATTAATATTTCCTGTCCCTCAGAGCAATCACAGCCTACTTTGAAATCTCACATACATTTGCTAGAACATGGATGGGAATTTTTATCTCTTTACAATGCACAGCTCAGTACAGTTTTCTGGGATTAAACAATGTTTTCCACAAGCTTCATGGAACATTAGAAAATGTATTTGAAGAAGAAAAGAAAGAACAATGGTTCTGGATAGGCACACCATCATGATCAGTGTTCCTTTTCCAGAGCCAGACTTTAAACTTCACAGAGGATGGCAGCACACACCCTGTGAGTTGGGGATGTCTCGCCTTCTTTGGGGGACATTACTAAAATAGGGCAGGAAGACCTAGACAAGGAACTGCTTGATCATTGGCTAACAGATCCTGGCAACAACACACTGCAACAGATACCTGCACTGGTTGTAAGTCTCTAACAGCAGCAGTTGTTTCTGTTCTCTGGAAACAAGCCTAGGAGCAGACACAAGTGTGAGCTCTGAGCCCACAATCCTGATTTGTCCTTGAAATATGAGGCTGGTGATTGGAGTAACTGTTTTTCTGACCTACAAGGGATGACTTTGAGGTCAAGGAACTGTAAGGGTCATTTGCTCTCTACTCCTTCCCGTGTTTTATTTGCATTATAGCTCTAGAGGAATGGGGGAAGACTCAAAAGGAGGGGGATGTATACTTCTGGCTGATCACATCATTGTATGGCAATAGCCAACACAATATTGGCAATTATCCTCCAATTAGAAATAAATTAATTAAAAAAATAATACTGTTTAATAGAGCAAAGTGTTCCAGCCAATAGAAGCAACTTCTGATCATGCCGATTCATGAGCAGCCTTCAGAACCACAAGTAAGTGCATAAGAGAAGCAAAAGCTGCATCCTCAGCACTTCTGGGAAACAGTATTTCATTAAGGAAGAATCTACTGCATCCATGCCATGTGAGAGAAAGATGGGGCTATACAGTTAATTTTTGCTTTCTTTTCCCTAAAATTCTCCCAAATTCCTAATCAGGGTCTGTCTTCTCTGAAATGTTCTCAGAAAGTATCCCTTAAGTCATAAAATAATGATCTATTTCCTTCTCTCACTCTACCCCTGGCAGCACATTCTGAGTTGGTTGCGGTGGGAGGGTGGGGCGTCCTGTCAGTGTCACCTGAGCAGGATTTGTTGGGTGAGCTGATTGGTTGCAGGAGCAGGAACGACTTATGACACTCACTCCCTCAGGGTTTAGTTAAGTATCTTGCAGTGAAAATGTCCCAACAAGAAGAGGAAGCATCATGAAGAGGCTAGCAGGCACTGTGCTGGGGCTTCTGTTTGCCCAGGTTTGCTGTGAGTTGGGGCTGCCCACAGGGGATCTGAAGGAATGAGGCGCTGCTCTATTGTTGAGGGAGGGAGTAGAAAGAGTTGACAAGTCCTGCAGACTTTTTATCCTTCATCATCTATGGGGATGGGGAGGGCACGTTCAGGGTTTAGTAGGAGTTACAGTGAGCCTCACCTGTGACTGTTTCTCTTTCTCATCAGGTGTGAGAGGGGTGGATGTGGAGCAGAGTCCCCCAGCCCTGAGTCTACAGGAGGGAGCCAGCTCTACACTGTGGTGTAATTTCTCCACTTCTCACAGTGTGTGGTGGAATCTTCAGAACCCTGGGGCTGCATCATCCACCTTTTATATTCCTTCAGGGACAAAGCAGGATGGAAGATTAAACACCATGACAGCACCTACAGAACGCCGCAGCTCACTGCATGTTTCCTCTTCACAGACCACAGACTCAGGCACTTACTTCTGTGCTGTGCAGCGTAGTGCTCCCCAAGCACCTGCAGCCTGTACTCAAACCCTCCGCGGGGCTCAGCCCCTCCTCCAGCCACAGTCACACCGTGAGGCCACCACAGGGCATCTGCAGTGCTCATCTGTACTCATCTTTATCAGTACAGTTTTAACCACAAACACTTTTTGGCCCTACAGATTATGGACTTTGGTCTTTATCTTTCCTTCTCAACATATATCTCCTTCTGCACTAGAAACTTCTAACTGGGAACTAGCAGAGTAGTTGATAAGAGGATAGAATTAAAATAAGTATTTAACCACAACTTCCCAGTGGTAAAGAATTTGCCAACCAAATTGGAGATGCAGAAGACATGGGTTTGATCCCAGGGTTGGCAACATCTTCTGGAGGAGGAAATGGTAACCCATTCCAGTATTCTTGGGAAACACTGGGAAATCTCATGGACAGAGGAGCCTGGCGGGCTCCAGTCCATGGGGTCTCAAAGAGTTGGACTGACTGAGTGACTAAGTACACATGGTGAACTCAAAAATGTTAAAAAGTGAAAGGAATTAAATGAAATCACTCCAATAAAGATATTCTCCAGTTTGTGAGAGGGTGGGGCCTACTGAAAGAATTAAAGCAGATATGAACTTAGAGTTCTAGCTGGCTGAGAAGGGCAGAAGAGGAACTTGAGTTGCCACTGAGCACTGGTGCCAGAAACGATGGACAAGATACTGGGAGCATCATTTTCGCTTCTGTGGCTTCAACTAGGCTGTGAGTTGTGGAGGAGAAAACCTAGGATATCTCATCAATTAAGTGGACCGAGAAAACTGGATTACAAACAAGCTCATGCAGACAGAAACTCCAAGAAAGAAATAGATGTCTGTGGAACTAATGACTTTTTAATCTCTTTAAGTAGGGGTGAGTGGACAACAGAAGGAAAAAAGTGATCAAGAGCAGGTGAAACAGAGCCCTCAATCTTTGACAGTCCAAGAAGGAGAGATTTCCATTCTGAACTGTAGTTATGAGAAGGGTGTGTTTGACTATCTCCTGTGGCACTGGCAATATCCTGGTAAAGGACCTGCATTCTTGATAGCCATACGTTCAGTTATGAATGAAATGGAAGATGGAAGTTTCACAGTTTCCCTCAATAAGAGTGCCAAACAGCTCTCATTGCACATCGCAACTTCCCAGCCTGGAGACTCAGCCACCTACATCTGTGCAGCAAGTGCCGGGTGCTCCCCTGCAACCTGTACCCAAACCTGCAGCTGAGCTGCAGCCACACCCTGCTGTGTAGATGAAATACACATGCACACACACACACAATCTGTTTGGTCATAAAAATCTTAATATATTTAAGAAAACTGAAATTATATAGAATTTATTCTTCAAAATGGAGATGATACAGAATATCTAGTACAAAGAGATGTCTGTAGAAACTCTCAAATATTTGGAATATATGCACTAACTTAAAAATAACCATAGGTTAAAGAAACAATTACTATGACTTTAGAAAATATTTTGAAAGTAAATATTGTGAGAGCACATTATATAAATATGTAGGAGATGCAGCTAAAATAATACATAAAAGGAAATTTATCTTTTAAAATGGTTATTTAACTAAAGAAAAAAGGTTGAAAAACTATCATGTAGGCTTTCAGCGAAAGATGATAGAAAAGTGAATTAAACCCAACATAAACTGAAAGAAGTAAATAATAAAATGTTGGATTGGTGAAATACAAAGAAAGCTATAGGAATAGCCATGAAATACAAAGTTAATTTTGTTAAAATGATCAATAAGATTGAAATATTTCTAGGTAGAATTATCAAGGGAAAAAGAAAAAAACACAAATTATAAATATAAGTAACTAAAAAGAAAGTTATTCTACAAGTTCTATAATGTTAAAAGGGTAATAAAAGAATATAATTAACAAGTTTATGTCACTGAGTAAGTGTATAGAAGTAAATTTACACAAGTAGGGAAGATTTATTTTTTGACAAAGTGCAAAGACAATTCAATGGAGGCAACACAGTCTTATGAGCAAATGATGTTGGGACAATTGGATATTCTTGGGAAATAATTGAAACTCGGCCTAAATATCACACCTTATACAAAAATGTGGGTACAGCCTCAAAATGAACCATACATCCAAGTGTAAGATGTAAAATTGCCAAATCTTTTAGGAAAAACATAAGAGAATATCTTCATGATCTAGGGCTAGACAAAAAGAATTTTGACATGACACCAAGAGCACGATCCATGAACAAACTTAGATTTCATCAAAATTAAAAATGTTTGCTCTGCGAAAAGACACTGTTAAGAGAAGGAACTGTCATTCTGTGGAAATATTTGCAAAATACATTTTCATCAAAAGATTGTATTCAGAATACAATGAACCCTCTAGACTCAGCAGGAAGAAAAACAATCCAGTTGAAAACTGAGGATAGATTTACACAGACACTTCATCGGAGAGCTATGTGGTAAGGAAATAAGCATATAAAAAGATGGTAATAAGGTAGTGAGTCTGATTGGCTGCCTCAAATTGTAGTCACCCTTTCTATTTTCTTTCCAAAAGGCAACATAGGCTACATTTCTATAGGTCTGGAAGAAGCTTATGCAAAGGAACCCTTTTAGGAGCCGGCAGATTCAGCAACTCTTTCTGAAGAGGAAGAAAAGGGAGATGCTACTGTTAGCACCAGTGTTGATCTTATGGATACAAATATCACGTGAGTTTGGGGTTTCCCTGATTGCTCCCAGAAAATTCAGCACAGAGGAATCTTATCTGCAGGCAACTGTAGGAGTGGGATTTTCTGACTGAGAGCAGGATGTTGAGAAAAACATAAAAACTAAAATGTGGGAGATAGAGGGAATTGGGGAAGGAGACATGGAAAGAAGGAGAAAATACACAAGAAGAATGAAAGAGACCATTATAGCTGAAAGAATAAACATCTAATCAGACTTTCTCTGTTACTTCTCATTGCTTTTCTGAACAGAAATGAATGGACAACAGATAAAGCATTTTCCTGAATTCTTGCTTCTGCAAGAAGGAGAGAACTTCACCACATACTGCAATTCCTCAAGCACATTTTAAAATTTACAGTGGTATAAGCAGAGCCCTGGGGGCAGTCCTGCCCTCTTGATGATATTAGCTAAGGGTGGAAAAGTGAAGACAGAGCAGAGACTGACAGATCGGCTTGGAGAGACCAGACAGCACAGCTCCCTGCACCTCACGGCTGCCCAGCTCTCAGATGCAGGAACCTACTTCTGCATGAGGCACAGTGCTCTGGAATCACCGGCTGTCCGTCCCCAAACCTCACTGTGGGCTCCAGCAGTCTCTCCTCCTCATCTCTCCTCAGAGCAGGGGCCAGAGAAAGCTTAAGTCATGATGTCTTGAAGAAATTGAAGTTTTAATTTAAAAAAATCCCCATACTCAGTGTCACTGAAGAATTCTGCCAACGTTGAATTATACACAATTTCTTGCAGAAAATAGAAAATAATCCTTCACTCATTTTATGAGGCTAATATTACCCTGATACCCAAATCATACAAAGACCATAAAGAACCAAAAACTACATGGAAATATCTTTTATCTTGAAGATAGACACAAATTTCTGAAAATATTTTAGCAAGTAAAACTCATTGATATATAAAATGAATAATATACCGAGCACAAATGTAATTTCCTTCAAAGGTGCAAGACACTTTAATATTGAAAATCAATGGATGGAATTCACCATATTAACAGGGTAGAAAAGAAAAATCATATCATCATATTAATCTAGTCAGAAAAAAAGGATTTGCAAAAATTCAGTAGTCAGTAATGGTGAAAACTCTGAGCAACGCAAGAGTGGGGAATCTCCTCAATAGCTAAGGTATTCTTACTAGTAAAAAACTATGATTTTCTTTAATAAAGAGAACAAAACCAGTGTCCATTCTCGTCACTCCTTCCGTACAGGGCTAGATGTTGGAGCCAGTGCAATAAAGAAAGTAGATGTAACAATCTAATGGAGTTGAAAGAAGAAGTAAAACTGCCACTATTTGCTGGTAACATGATTACCTATGTAGAAAATCCAAAGAATATACCCCTAAATTATATTAGGGAAATCCAAATTAAAATTACAAAGAGAAATCACTTTACATCTATCATAAGGGGTAAAATGAAAATTACTGACAATACCAAGTTCTGGCAAGGAAGCAGAGAAGTTGCATCACTCATGCATTGCTGGTGGGTGAATTGCCCAGTCATTCTAGAAAACAACCCAAGAGTTTCACATAAACTTAAATATTCACTTACTGAACAACCCAGCAATCACACTTCTGGGTATTTATGCTTGAGAAAAGAAAACTTTATGTTCACACAAAAATATGTACATTAGTACTGGAAATTAACCAGTGATCTTCACTGAATGAACAGATAAATATCCTGTAGTACATTTACACAATGAGATACTACTTATACATCTTTCTCAACTTCAGTAGGGTTATTTTGCAATGTCATTTTAAGTTGAAACAGTAGGAAGTCAAAAGTTCACTTAATATGGGAAGGAAATCTAAAAAAGAATGGAGATAAATGTATACATGTATAACAGATTTTCTTTGCTGCACTGCAGAAACTATACTTCAATAAAAATAAATTAAACCTTTAAAAATGATAACCCATCTAATAATATATTTAACCTAGCTTCCTTGAAAATGAAAGTCACTCAGTCATGTCCAACTCTTTGTGACCCTGTGGACTGTCTATGGAATTCTCCAGGCCAGACTAATGGAGTGGGTAGCCTTTCCCTTCTCCAGGGCATCTTCCCAATCCAGGGATCGAACACAGGTCTCCTGCATTGCAGGTGGATTCTTAACCAGCTGAGTCACAAGGGAAACCCAAGAATACTGGAGTGGGTAGCCTATCCCTTCTCCAGAGGAACTTCCTAACCCAAGAATCAAACCAGGGTTTCCTGCTTTGCAGCAAATTCTTTACCAACTCAGCTATCCCTTAAATGTGGCCAATACTTACATTAGCTTACAACTGGGAAAAAATTGTCTCACACAGTCTATTTTATACTAAAATGATGAAAATCTTATGAATGTGTTGAGTACTGTACTGAAAGTGAAAATCAGAATGGTTATATGGGTATGAGATGGCTGTAAATGTGTTGGTTGTTTACATTCATGATTTTGAGGCTGGCCAGAAGCTCAGCTCACTGCTGCTGCCCAGAATCACCAGGAAACATAACACCGCATGTTGCTAGCCCAGGAAAAGGTAAAACTTCAATATTCCAAGTATGGTTTCTACTGAATTCATACCATTTTGGCACTACTGTAAAGTCAAAAATCCTAAATTGAATTATCCTAAATTAAGTTGGGGACAGTCTGTAGTGATTAAAAGGTAAAGATTATCGATATATGCAGTAGTCTAGATGGATCTCAGGATGTTATGCTGAGTAAAAAACAATCAACCTCAGAGGCTACATGGTGTATGATTACACTTACTGGATTATTATGATTGTATACATAGTGTGATTCTACTTATTCAACAGTCTCAACAGGACAAAATACAGAGATGAAAGGAGATCAGTAGTGACCTGGATTGTAAAGAATTGCAGGCCTCAGGAGGGTGTGCCAAGAGGGTTTCTTTAGAGAGATGGAACAATTCTATGTCATGATTTTAATGGTGGTAACAAGAGCCTATACATGTGATAAAGTTTCACAGAGCTATGCATCAAAACCAAAGTGCATATAAAACTGAGGTATCAGATCACAATCTGTATTTTAATAAAATTTTGGCAGTATAAATTTCCTGGTATGCATATGTAATTATTATATTAGCATATATATTTTAGAATATCAAGCTGCTCCCCAGGCTGTTGTGGGCCTTTGTGGTCTCTTCTGCCTAGTTACAAATAATTGGAAACCAAGGCATCAGCAGTTTTCAAGGGTTGCAGAGGTGAGGATGGCTGGCAAAGCAAGTTCTTTAGGGTGGTGGAATGGTTCTGTACCTTAATTTTAGTGGTGGTAATAAGAATTTACAAATGTGACCAATTTCACAACTATGCATAAAAAGGTGGTTATAAAACATGTGATAAATATTATATGCTGCTGCTGCTGCTGCTGCTAAGTCGCTTCAGTCGTGTCCGACTCTGTGCAACCCCATAGCCGGCAGCCCTCCAGGCTCCCCTGTCCCCGGGATTCTCCAGGAAAGAATAGTGGAGTGGGTTGCCATTTCCTTTCCAATGCATGAAAGTGAAAAGTGAAAGTGAAGTCGCTCAGTCATGTCCGACTCTTAGCGACCCTATGAACTGCAGCCCATCAGGCTCCTCCATCCATGGATTTGCCAGGCAAAAGTACTGGAGTAGGGTGCCACGGCCTTCTCCAAGATATAATATACTGATACATATAATATATGTATTATCTTGCTGTTCCCCAGACTGCTCTGGGCACTTGTGGTCTCCCCTGCTTCCTTGTAAATAATTAGAAACTAGGACATCAGCTGCCTGTCACTCAGAGTTCATATGTTTCAGAAGAATATATGGTTCAACCTCATATAAACTCTCCTCCCTGCATCACTCATTAATGTGCTATTTTGAACTTTAAAATCTAAGAACTGGCACTGTTTTGAAGACTGTGTCTATACTTCCTTTTCTATTTGTTTGTTTGCTTTTGGTTCTTTTAAATGAATTTATCTATTAAAATTGAGAAGGCAATGGCAAGCCACTCCAGTACTCTTGCCTGGAAAATTCCATGGACAGAGGGGCCTGGTGGATTGAGAGATACATACTTCATGATCATGTACAGTATACAAAACTTAAATCATTAAGTTCTGTAGTATTGATATATACTGTTTGAACAGGATTGAAAAGGTCAGTATTCATTCCAGTCCCAAGAAGGGTAATCACAAAAATTGTTCAAATTATTATACAATTGTACCCATTTCACATGCCTTGTAAGATTATGCTCAAAATCCTTCAGCTAGCCTTCAGCAGTACGTGAACCAAGAAATTCCAGATATACAAACTGGGTTTCAAAGAGGCAGAGGAACTAGAGATCAAATTGCCAACATTCATGGGATCATAGAGAAAGCAAAGGAATTCCAGAAAAACATCTGTCTCATTTACTACACTAAAAACTTTGTGTGGATAACAACAAACTGGAAAATTCTTAAGAAGATGAAAATACCAGCCCACCTTACTTGTTTCCTGAGAAATCTGTATGCAGGTCAAGAAGCAACAGTTAGAACCGGACATGGAACAACCCACTGGTTCCAAATTGGGAAAGGAGTACATCAAGGCTGTATTGTCAGTCCTCTTATTTAACTTATATGCAGAGTATAACATGCGAAATGTCGGGCTGGATGAATCACAAGCTGGAATCAAGATTGCTGGGAGAAATGTCAAAACCTTGGATATGCAGACGATACCACTCTAATGGGAGAAAATGAAGAGGAACTAAAGGGCCTCTTGAGTGTGAAAGAGGAGAGTGAAAAACTGGCTTGAAACTCAACATTCAGAAATCTAAGATCACAGCATCTGGTCCCATCACTTCATGGCAAATAGAAGGGGGAAAAGTAGAAGTAGTGACAGATTTAATTTTTCGTGGGCTCCAAAATCCCTATGGATGGTGACTGAAGCCATGAAATTAAAAGATGCTTACTCCTTGGAAGAATAGATATGACAAACCAGCAGGTGGGCTAAGTTGCTTCAGTCGTGTCCAGCTCTGCATCCCTATGAACCGTAGCCCTCCAGTCTCCTCTGTTCATGAGATTTTCCAGGCAAGAATATTGGAGTGGGTTGCCATGCCCTCCTCCAGGGATCTTCCTGACCCAGGATCAAACCCACATCTCTTATGTCTCCTGAGTTTGCAAGCGTGTTCTTAAGCACTGGTGCCCCAAAGAAGCTTAAGATGGCATATTAAAAGCACACATATCAGTTTGCTGACAAAGGTCTGTATAATCAAGGCTATGGTTTTCCAGTTGTCATGTGTGGTGTGAGAATTGGACCATAAATAAGGCTGAAGGCTGAAGAATTGATGCCTTTGGATTGTGGTGCTGGAGAAAGCTCTCTGAGAGTCCCTTGGGCTGCAAGGAGGACAAACCAGTCAGTCCTAATAGAATCAACCATGAATATTCACTGGAAGGACTGATGCTGAAGCTCCAGTACTTTGGCCACCTGATGCGAAGATCCGACTTATTGTGAAAACTCTGATGCTGGGAAAGATTGAGGGCAGGATGAGAAAGGTACAGCAGAGGATGAGGTAGTTAGATAGCATCACTGACACAATGTACATGAATTAGAGCAACTTTGGGAGATACTGAAGTACAGTGTAGCCTGGGGTGCTGCAGTCCATGGGGTCGCAAAGTTTGGACATGACTTAGTGACTGAACAACAACAAAAAAAGTGTTTAAAATCTGTAGATACCAAGTTTTGTAGGAGAACATTACAGCATTATGTCACAGAAAGATCTGGCATACTTATCTTGAATTTATTTTACAAAGAGAAAAATAATGAGCCATTAACAAGTGAGACTGAACACTTTGGACCAATGACATAGAAAATGTGACATCAGGACAATTCCAGGACGCATGGTCTAATAAATGCAATTCTATATGTGGAAGGGACAGGACTGAATATCCTGATCTTCCTCAAAGTCTAATAAATAAGACTAAATTTCAAATTTCAAAAAGAATATTTTATTACTGTATAATTTCATTCAAAATTTAAAACTGGATAGATGCTGAAAGTCAGATGAACTGATTTTTTATTATTTCATGGTGAAGTAATTTCATTTATTGAAAAACCTAAATAGAGTCACAAAACTCAATACAAAGACAGAGATATATTAATGATTTTGAATAAAATTTCCATTCACCAAGAAGCCTAAGATCTGCAAGTTTTTTAAAAGAGTCATTACATTCTGGGTGGAGAAAAGTAAGAATAGGCTAAATGAACGACCTGTTAGTAGATTACAGAAAGTTTCATAGGCTATAGTAAATTATATCTTAAACAGGATGGCAAAACTATTTTGCTGAATAATTATCAATGGACGTCAACTTGTCTAATATTCAGTTCTCCTCCACTCAAATTTTAATACTAATTGCTTTTTTCATGCCTTCTTTCAGGATCTGCCTAATTTAATGACCAGGGAAAGACAAGCAAAGTAAAGGTTTGTGGTGAGCCAGACTTTTTCCCATGTGTGCACAGACCACGTGGTTTATGAACATGACAGCCCCACTTCCTGTTGGGGGAGTCACACAGTACCGAGTAGTATGTATATGTGCTGCCAGGCACTCAAAGACAGTGAACTCTCAGCTTGAGGCAGAACTGAGCACATTTGTGCAGGGGAATCCACGCCTCATGCCGCTCTCCAGCCTGTTCTGGGCGTTCCTGGCCATCACCTTCTCTGGTAGGAATGCTTCCAAGCCTGGGTGTGAGAGTTCAGGGTGAAAGGCCTGCACACAGGCACGTGGAGCTTCACAGGGACTTGGGGAGGAAAGGAGGACTGAGAAAAGCAGGCATCAAAGGATTTCAATTTGGTTTGTCTCTGGATCCTAAATTAATCTAAATCCCACACTATTTTATTTACTACTTCATCTCTGTTTTCTGTTTTTTTCCCCATAGGATCCAGTGTGGCCCAGCAAGTAACTCAAGTCCAGACAGCTGTATCCAGTCAAGTGGGGCAGACAGTCACCCTGAATTGTCTGTATGAAACAAATTGGAATGCTTACTACCTTTTCTGGTACAAGCAACTTCCCAGTGGACAGATGACTTATGTTATTCGTCAAGGATCATTAGTCACAAATGCAAAGAAAGACCGCTACTCTGTAAACTTCCAGAAAGCAGATAAATCCATCAGCCTCATCATTTCAGCCTTACAGCTCGAAGACTCTGCAAAGTACTTCTGTGCTCTCTGGGAGCTCACAGTGCTTGAAGTAATGGGAAAAGCTGAACAAAAACCCCAGAGCTTAATAAGAGAGAGCCTCCCTGCTGCAGGACTCCAGCTGAAATGCACACCTGCAGATCCCAGACAAGAAATGATAGTCCTGTGGTTATTTAAGTTTGTGGTCTGGATCAGAAGATTTAGTTCTAGTTTAAGGCACCTTCTATGTTATTTGGAAGCAGGTGTCCAGAGTAACTTTCTACTAATATATTCTCCTCTTGAATTTTTGACTTTAAATCAATCATACAGAACATGTGTAAAGTTGTCTAAACTTGCTCCATAAATAATTTAAACTGGCAGTTTTACTTCATCACAAACCTGGTCTAGTTGTGTGGAGTCACCATCAAAACTATTTCCTTAATCCTTTCCTCTTAGACTTTGTGTCAGGGCACAATCAGAAAAGCAGAACCATGGGTGATGTAGAATAAGAGATTAGTTCTAGGATTAGACCTCAGGCAATGGCTAGAGCTGGTGGACGAGTCTGTACAAAGTTCTTATCTTTATATCTGGTGTCGAGACTAAATTCACTTTAAGTCAGATTAGAGTAACATTGATAATTTTGAACTGTGGTGTTGGATAAGACTCTTGAGAGTCCCTTGGACTGCAAGGAGATCCAACCAGTCCATCCTAAAGGAAACCAGTCCTGAATATTCACTGGAAGGACTGATGCTGAAGCTGAAACTCAATACTTTGGCCACATGGTAAAAAGAACTGACTCATTGGAAAAGACCCTGAAACTGGGAAAGATTGAAGGTGGAAGGAGAAGGGGACAAAAGAGGATGAGATGGTTGGATGGTGAGTTTGAGTAAGCTCCGGGAGTTGGTGATGGACAGGGAAGCCTGGCATGCTGCATTCCATGGGGTCGCAAAGAGTCACACACAACTGAGCAACTAAACTGAACAAAACTGAACTGAAGGTAACATTTGCAAAGGAAAGTATAATGGGGACAAAACATGAACAAACTGTGACAAAGAAAGTCACACTTGAACTATGAGGACAACTGGAACCCACAGACTTGTCTGTCCCTCACCTCCTTCAGTCTCACAATACTGGGTGACCTTGAAGAGAAGTGAGTGTCATTTGCTATCATGCTACATGCATACTTGGCCCAAGACAAAGAAGATGAGGAGGACATCTCACGGGAAGTGGAGGAGTTATGAGTCAACAATAAGATGAGCTAGTTCATCAGCAGCAATGTGTAGAAAAAGCATTTGCCAAAATCCAATAGTCAACCATGGTGAAAACTCTAAGAAACACAGGAATAATGGAGAAGTTCCTCAACAGCTCTTATCATGTTTACTGGTAAAAAATTATACTTTTCCCTAAGGAAGGGAACAAAGGGAGAATATCCACTTTAATCACTCTCCTTCAGCAAGTGCTGGACGTTGTAGCCAGTGCAGTAAAGCAAATAAATATATAAACAACCTTTTAAGCCAGAAAGGCAGTCAAATTACCACTATTTTCTATTTATGTAGAAAATCCCAAAGAACATACTCTTCAAAACTCCTATAACTATTAAGTGGGTTCAGAAGGTCTCAGGATATATAGGGTAAACACACAAAATGAAATGCATTTTTATATACTATCAGTAAACATGTGGATACCTAAATTAAAAATATAATACTATTTACAATGGTTCAAGAAAGACCCTAAATCCTTAGGCATAAATCTAAGAAAGCATGTACAGAACTTAAACACAGAAAGCTACAAAACACTGCTACTTTTTAAAAATAAAAATAGCCAATTATTCTAGCTATTATACTAGAAAGACCAACTTTCCCCAGTGGAGCTGCATAGGCACTTTAAGAGGAAAAACAAAAAAATTGATGACACATACATTATGACCTCTTTTTGGACATGATTCTGATTCTGTTTATTTTATCCTCATACCAACAGACCATTCTATCTTAATTACTGGGGCTTCATACACATTTTGAAATCTGGAAATGCAAGTCATATTTTCTTTGTCTTATTCAAGGCTTATTCTAGGTCTTTGCACTTCCACGTAAGGTATAGAATAGCTTCTACCACAAGAGATTGAGGTAATTTGATTAGGATTGTGCTGAATTTATGAATTCATTTAGGATAATTGACATCTTAACATATGGAGTCTTTTTAGATCAATAACCTCTTTATTTATGTCCTCTCTAATTTCTTTCATTAATTTAGGTCCTCTCTAATTTCTTTTGTTAATGTTAAGATTTTTGTAGAGGACTTGCATTGTTGCTATTGTTTAGTCTCTGTCATGTCCAACTCTTCACGACCCCATGGACTGTAGCCCGCCAGGCTCCTCTGTCCATGGGATTTCCCAGGCAAGAACACTGGAGTCGGTTGCCCCTCCCTTCTCTAGGGGATCTTCCCAATGCAGGGGTATTTTCTACATGTACGAATGTATGATGTGTAAATAAAGATAGTCCACCTGGTTGGCAGGCAGACTCTCTACCACTAAGCCACCTGGGAAGCAGGGCTACTTATAAAAATTTTATCTATTATTTTGTATAGCTTTTTTACCTTAATTGACCTAAATGCCCAGCATCAAATCCAGTGCTACGATTAATTGGGTTAAGAAAAATGTGGATACAGGGAATTGATTATGCCCTGAAATAGCCAGAACAGAGCTAGGATACCTGTCAATATGAAAACAGATTTAGTTCAACAGCCAAACAGATGATACCAACCTCTTGTTTGGGGTTTTGAAAACACTATTTCATTGAGCAGCCTTAGGAAATGGTCTTTCCTGGCATTAGTGTCTGTAGGTGGCAAGGACTGGTCACCACTTATTGGAGAGGAATCAAGAAGAGGTCTTGCATACCTTATATAAAATTAGTTCCCAAACATTTGATAAATGACATTTTAATTGCATTATCTTTTTTTAAGCCTTTACATTTTTTAAATTTATTTTTTTAATTTAAATTTATTTATTTTAATTCGAGGTTAATTACTTTACAATACTGTATTTGTTTTGCCATACTTCAACATGAATCCACCACAGGTGTACACGTGTTTCCCATCTTGAACCCCCTCCCACCTCCCTCCCTGTACCATCCCTCTGGGTCATCCCAGTTGCCCAACCCCAAGCATCCTGTATCCTGCATCGAACCTGGACTGGTGATTCGTTTCTTATATGATATTATACATGTTTCATATGGAATTTAGAAAGATGGTAATGATAGCCCTGTATGTGAGACAGAAAAAGAGACAAAGATGTATCAGATCAGATCAGTTGCTCAGTTGTGTCCGAAGCACCCCATGAATCACAGCACGCCAGGCCTCCCTGTATAGAACAGTCTTAATTGCATTTTCTAATGTTTTTGGTAGAATCTAGAAATAAAATTGATTTCTGTGTTTGGTGACTGTATCAATGCAATGATAGGTTCTAGCTCTTAAACAGCTTGTTTAGAGGTACTTTGTATTTTCTACATGTATAAACTTGTGATCTGTAAATTAAAATAGTTTTGCTTCTCATTTTCAAACTTAATATATCTTATTTTCTTCCCTGGTTTGATCCCAGGCCCTCCATTAGGACAGTGAATAGAGGTACCTGTCTTGTTTGTGATCCTGTAGGGAGTAATATTGACTTTGATATTTTCATTGATGCCCTTTATTAGATTTGGGAATTTCTCTTTTATTTTTGGATTGTTGGGAGTATTCATCATGCAAAGACGTTAGCCTTTCATCAAATTCTCTTGATTTTTTAAAAGTAAATTAAGTACATTATTTTGGTTTTCATCAAGCAAAGAAAGATAACTTCACCTCATATGGTCAAGATATAATCTTCTAAAATTAAAAATTCTGAAAAGAGCCAATAGGCTAAGAAACTTATTTTTAGATTCTCCAAATTTTGGTTTCCATTTTTTTGGTTTTCGTTATTATTTAAAATGCCACTTTGAAATGCTTTGCACAATCTTCTAAAAAAATAAAGTAAAAGAAACCAAGAAAAAAAAACGTTTTTTTCCTCTACCTTTTGCTAATATAGTAAAATAATATATTCCTACATAGCTTAAATGAATTCATTTTTAGTTGTTCCTATATTTTCAGTAGTAGTGGGTGTTGACTTGTGTGTGTGTGATTCGTCACATAACAGACTATCAAAGAATATTTATGAATATTTGTTAAATATTTATATGGGAATAACATTTATTCCCATATCATCAGTTTAATTTTCCTCCATCCTAGACTTGTGATGTTTGTTATCTGTTCTTGAATTTTGTCCACGAATATAACCCTCTATTTATCCTGTTGGAGTCTTTTGTTTAACTTGACTTCTATAGTATTGAAAGATTGCTTTTGGAATAATTTCAAGAGTTGTTCAGCATAACTTCCTTCACTAAGTTCATGAATAACAACTCATCTACTCATTCAGAAAACAGATAACTCTTGAGTGCTTTATGTGTACCAACCTCTCTTTATAAACATTGAATAAACTTTAAATATGGGAAGATAAAAGACAAAAGGAAAACTACAAAGAAGCCAACAACTGAGGGTGTGTGACAAACAAAGAGCCACAAATAATGAAAACAATTTGTTGAGTGGTATAGAACTAAGAAAACACAGATGAATACAAAGGTCATACAACTGAGATGTGTGTAACTCAGTCATGTCCAGCTCTTGGGACACCATAGACTGTAGCCCACCAGACTCTTCTGTGCATGGATTTACCCAGGCAGGATACTGGAGTCGGTTCAGTTCAGTTCAGTTCAGTCGCTCAGTCATGTCCGGCTCTTTGTAACCCCATGAACCGCATCATGCCTGGCCTCCCTGTCCATCACCAAATACCAGAGTCCACCCAAACCCATGTCCATTGAGTTGGTGATGCCATCCAACCATCTCATCCTCTGTTGTCCCCCTTCTCCTCCTGCCCTCAATCTTTCCCAGCATCAGGGCTTTTCAAATGAGTCAGCTCTTCGCATCAGGTGGCCAAAGTATTGTAGTTTCAGCTTCAACATCAGTCCTTCCAATGAACACCCAGGACTGATCTCCTTTAGGATGGACTGGTTGGATCTCCTTGCAGTCCAAGGGACTCTCAAGAGTCTACTCAGCTTTCTTTATAGTCCAATTCTCACATCCACACATGACTACTGGAAAAACCATAGCCTTGACTAGATGGACCTTTGTTGGTAAAGTAATATTTCTGCTTTGTAATATGCTGTCTAGGTTGGTGATAACTTTCCTTCCAAGTAGTAAGCATCTTTTAATTTCATGGCTGCAATCACCATCTGATTTTGGAGCCCAGAAAAATAAAGTCAGCCCGTGTTTCCACTGTTTCCCCATCTATTTGCCATGAAGTGATGGGACAAGATGCCATGATCTTAGTTTTTGTTGTTTTGTTGTTTTTTTTTTTTTTTTGAGTGACTGACACTTTCTAATTTTATTTTATTTTTAAACTTTACAATATTGTATTAGTTTTGCCAAATATCAAAATGAATTTAACAGGTATACCCATTCCCCCATCCTGAACCCTCCACCCTCCTCCATCCCCTACCCTCCTCTGGGGGTTGTCCCAGTGCACCAGCCCCAAGCATCCAGTACTTTTGCACGAACCTTTCGACTCATTTCATCATGATATTATACATGTTTCAATGCTATTCTCTCAAATCTCCCCACCTCTCCCTTCTCCATAAGACTGATCTTTCTTCCATCAGTGTCTCTTTTGCTGTCTCATACACAGAGTTATTGTTACCATCTTTCTAAATTCCATATATATGGTCTTAGTTTTCTGAACATTGAACTTTTTTCCCACTCAGTTTTGATTCATCAGGCTCTTTGTTCTTTACTTTCTGCCAGTCATCTACATATGTGAGGTTGTTCATATTTCTCCCAGCAGTCTTGATTCCAGCTTGTGCTTCCTCCAGCCCAGTGTTTCTCATGATGTACTCTGCATAGAAGTTAAATAAGCAGTGTGACAATATACAACCTTGATGTACTCCTTTCCTATTTGGAACTAGTCTGTTGTTCCATGTCCAGTTCTAACTGTTGTTTCCTGAGCTGCATACAGGTTTCTCAAGAGGCAGGTCAGGTGGTCTGGTATTCCCATCTCTTTCAGAATTTTCACAGTTTATTGTGATCCACACAGTCAAAGGCTTTGGCATAGTCAATAAAGCAGAAATAGATATTTTTCTGGAACTCTCTTGCTTTTTTTTGATGACCTAAATCAAATCCCTTATGACTATACAGTGAAAGTGAGAAATAGATTTAGGGACTAGATCTGATATAGAGTGCCTGATGAAGTATGGACAGAGGTTCGTTACATTGTACAGGAAACAGGCATCAAGACCATCCCCCAAGAAACAGAAATGCAAAACAGCAACATGGCTGTCTAAGGAGGCCTTACAAATAGCTGTGAAAAAAAGAGAGCAAAAAACAAAAGAGCAAAGGAAAGATATACCCAAATGAATGCAGAGTTCCAAAGAATAGCAAGAGACATAAGAAAGCCTTCCTCAGTGATCAGTGCAACAAAATAGAGGAAAACAACAAAATGGGAAAGACTAGAGATCTCTTCAAGAAAATTAGAGATACTAAGGGAACATTTCATGCAAAGATGGGCACAATAAAGGACAGAAATGGTATGGACCTAACAGAAGCAGAAGATATTAAGAAGAGGTGGCAAGAATACACAGAAGAACTGGATAAAAAGATCTTCATGACTAGGATAATCACGAAAGTGTGATCACTCACCTAGAGCCAGACATCCTGGAATGTGAAGTCAAGTGGGCCTTAGAAAGCATCACTACAAACAAAGCTAGTGGAGGTGATGGAATTCCTGTTGAGCTATTTCAAATCCTAAAAGATGATGCTGTGAAAGTGCTGCATTCAATATGCCTGCAAATTTGGAAAACTCAGCAGTGGCCACAGGACTGGAAAAGGTCAGTTTTCATTCCAATCCCAAAGAAACGCAATGCAAAAAGAATGCTCAAACTACCACACAATTACACTCATCTCACACTCTAGTAAAGTTATGCTCAAAATTCTCCAAGCCAGGCTTCAGCAATATGTGAACCGTGAACTTCCAGATGTTCAAGCTGGTTTTCGAAAAGGCAGAGGAACCAGAGATCAAATTGCCAACATTCGCTGGATCATCAAAAAAAAAACTGGAGTGGGTAGCCATTTCCTTTTCAGGAAGCTATCCTGATCCAGGGATCGAACCCCCATTGCCTACACTGCAGATAGATTCTTTACCGACTGAGACACCAGGGATATTCACCTTTCAATCTGAGAAACATTTCAAAAGGTTGACATCCTGTAGGAGTTTAGCTCTGCAGTTCATTTATTCAGTCACTAGAGAGGGCTGCGTCATTTGGAAACAGCGGTTTTTTCTGGCTATCAAGGAAAGGAAGTTTATGTTTTCCATCGATGTTCCACAGAAAAAAAAAAAAAGATTTTCATCATCTTTAGACAACTTGATTTTATAATCCTTTGTTGAGTGCATGTGGTCAAGGATTCAGGGAATCATAGCCTTATAGCCTAAATCTTTTCCATGTACCTCCCTAAACATTGCTTTCCCATTTCCCACCCCTGGTTAACTCTTCCCTTCCCTATTCCTTACGCTCTTTTCTCTTCACTCCTCTTTTTCTGCCAGGATCATCCACCTCCACCCTTCTCCACCCCAGATAGTTTGCTTTCCCTTCTGTCTTTTCTGTCTCAGCATCCTTGGTGTCTCTCTGTCTCAGCATCTTTGGTGCAGAGCACCTACAAACATGGGCAGAGAGGACATAAGGATTAAGGACCATTGTTCAAGGAGGATGAGGAGAATACCATCCGTGTCATCAGTTACTATATCAAGAACAGATGCATTGAGAAATGTGTGCCTAGATGGAGACAGATGCATGATTCCAAGGACCTTTTCAGGACGTTGAGCTCCAATGTCTGAGCTCAAGACATTTAGCTTTCTGTCCCAATGTTATTAATATTTCCTGTCCCTCAGAGCAATCACAGCCTACTTTGAAATCTGACATACATTTGCTAGAACATGGATGGGAATTTTCATCTCTTTACAATGCACAGCTCAGTACAGTTTTCTGGGATTAAACAATGTTTTCCACAAGCTTCATGGAACATTAGAAAATGTCTTTGAAGAAGAAATGATAGAACAATGGTTCTGGATAGGCACACCATCGTGATCAGTGTTCCTTTTCCAGAATCAGACTTTAAACTTCACAGAGGATGGCAGCACACACCCTGTGAGTTGGGGATGTCTCTCCTTCTTGGGGGACATGACTAAAATAGGGCAGGAAGACCTAGACAAGGAACTGCTTGATCATTGGCTAACAGATCCTGGCAACAACACACTGCAACAGATACCTGCACTGGTTGTAAGTCTCTAATAGCAGCAATTGTTTCTGTTCTCTGAAATAAGCCTAGTAGCAGACACAAGTGTGAGCTCTGAGCCCACAATCCTGATTTGTCCTTGAAATATGAGGCTGGTGATTGGAGTAAATGTTTTTCTGACCTTGGTAAGTGTTCTGTGTCTACAAGGGATGACTTTGAGGCCAAGGAACTGTAAGGGTCATTTGCTCTCTACTCCTCTCCCTGTGTTTTATTCAGCATTATAGCAATAGAATTGAGAACAGATCTATGCATTTGGTAGGGAGTACAAACTTCTACATGACAGGTTAATTCATAGCCATGATGCAGAAGAGACCTTAGCAGTAAGCAGGTTGGAAGAAATCTCTGGGGTTATTGAGCCAAGGACCCTGGGATAAAGCCTATAGAGTTCTCAGATTCTTGCCATGTGTCTTTGGTCCCTATATAATAGGCATCAATAATATTTCTCAGGACATAGATAAAACCACTGGAGTAGGGGGTAGGTCCAGACAGTTTGGGGAGTGTTGTGCCCTTGATCCACAGAATTACACTGATTTGTTGTCAAGGGATAATTTTATTTTCTTGACCCTTTAGGGACTGTGATTGATGCTAAGACCACCCAGCCCAGCTCCATGGATTGTGCTGAAGGAGAGGATGTAACCCTGCCTTGTAACCACTCTACCATTGGTGGAAATGAGTATATACATTGGTATCGGCAAAATCCCAATCAGAGTCCACAGTATGTCATTCATGGCTTACGAGGCACAGTGAACAGCAGCATGGCCTCTCTGACCATAGCTTCAGACAGAAAGTCCAGCACCTTGGTCCTGCCCCAGGTCACCCTGAGAGACACCGCTGTGTACTACTGCATCCTGAGAGAGGCACACTGGGACAGACGGGGCTGCACCTGTGCAGTATCTCTGGTGGGAAGAAGTGGGGACAGAGTGGGGAGAGCAGTCACGAGAGCAAATCTAGAGTCATCTAGAAGGAGAGTCAGAGAGCAGTAAGAGATGAGGAAAATGAAGGGAAAGGAAAGGGAAGAAGATGCATAAAGAAAAGAAGAGAAAGAGGACAAGGAATAAGCACCTAGTTTACTGATGAATCTGAGAAGAATTTTGAGGCATGTCAGAATCATAATTTTAACATAGCAATAAAGTAAGAGGTGTTAATAATTTGTTATGGCTCCTCCTCATGTCAATCAAATGTTGGTTTCAGTGTGCTAGTCCCAACATAAGAAGTGGGAAACATACAAATAATTCTCCTTGTACCAAAGGCTTCTTTCATTTGGATCCAGGGCCAAGTCCGGACTCTGATGTGTTATAGTTGTTCCACTTACCAGAAACAAACTACTCTTTCTCTGAGAAAAATCTGAAATGTTATTGTTTCTAGTCTAGAACATTCATATTTCCCATGAAGAAGTTTTTTGAAAGAAACAAAAATTAAGTGAATAATAATTTTTCACTTTCTAGGCAAGTCTGGAAACCCTGCTTCTATAAAGAGTTTTCATCATATTTGATAATCCCTAAGGGATGGGGACATCATTTTTTTTTTTTTGGGGGGTGTTAGTTCTAAAAGGTCTTGTAGGTCTTCATAGAACCATTCAACTTCAGCTTCTTCAGCGTTATTTGTTGGGGCATAGACTTGGATTACTGTGATATTGAATGATTTGCCTTGAAATGAACAGAGACCATTCTGTCATTTTTAAGATTGCATCCAAGTACTGCATTTTGGACTCTTTTGTTGACCATGATGGCTACTCCATTTCTTCTGAGGGATTCCTGCCTGCAGTAGTAGATATATTGGTCATCTGAGTTAAATTCACCCATTCCAGTCCATTTTAGTTTGCTGATTCCTAGAATGTGGACATTCACTCTTGCCATCTCTTGTTTGACCACTTCCAATATGCCTTGATTCATGGACCTGACAATCCAAGTTCCTATGCAATATTGCTCTTTACAGCATTGGACCTTGCTTCTATCACCAGTCACATCCACAGCTGGGTATTGTTTTTGCTTTGGCTCCATCCCTTCATTCTTTCTGGAGTTATTTCTTCACTGATCTCCAGTAGCATATTGGGCACCTACTGACCTGAGGAGTTCCTCTTTCAGTATCCTATCATTTTGCCTTTTCATACTGTTCATGGGGTTCTCAAGGCAAGAACACTGAAGTGGTTTGCCATTCCCTTCTCCAGTGGACCACATTCTGTCAGATCTCTCCACCATGACCCGCCCATCTTGGGTGGCCCCATGGGCATGGCTTAGTTTCATTGTGTTAGACAAGGCTGTGGTCCTAGTGTGATTAGATTGACTAGTTTTCTGTGAGTATGGTTTCAATGTGTCTGCCCTCTGATGCCTCTTGCAACACCTACCATCTTACTTGGGTTTCTCTTACCTTGGGTGTGGGGTATCTCTTCATGGTTACTCCAGCAAAGCACAGCTGCTGCTCCTTATCTTGGATGGAGGGTATCTCCTCACCACCGCCTGTCCCCACCTTCAACGTGGGATAGCTCCTTTAGGCCCTCCTGAGCCCCACAGCCATGGCAGGGGACTGGAATGCAAAAGTAGGGAAGTCAAGAAACACCTGGAGTAATAGGCAAATTTGGCCTTGGAATATGGAATGAAGCAGGGCAAAGACTAATAGAGTTTTGCCAAGAAAATGCACTGGTCATAACAAACACTGTCTTCCAACAACACAAGAGAAGACTCTACACATGGACATCACCAGATGGTCAACACCAAAATCAGATTGATTATATTCTTTGCAGCCAAAGATGGAGAAGCTCTATACAGTCAGCAAAAATAAGACCAGGAGCTGACTGTGGCTCAGATCATGAACTCCTTATTGCCAAATTCAGACTTAAATTGAATAAAGTAGGGAAAACCACTAGACCATACAGGTATGAACTAAATCAAATCCCTTATGATTATACAATGGAAGTGAGAAATAGATTTAAGGGGCTAGATTTGATAGATAGAATGCCTGATGAACTATGGAATGAGGTTCATGACACTGTACAGGAGAAAGGGATCATGACCATCATCCTGTGGAAAAGAAATGCAAAAAAGCAAAATGGCTCTCTGGGGAGGCCTTATAAACAGCTGTGAAAAGAAGAGAAGTGAAAAGCAAAGGAGAAAAGGAAAGATATAAGCATCTGAATGCAGAGTTCCAAAGAATAGCAGGAAGAGATAAGAAAGCCTTCTTCAGTGATCAATGCAAAGAAATAGAGGAGAACAACAGAATGGGAAAGACTAGATATCTCTTCAAGAAAATTAGAGATACCAAGGGAACATTTCATGCAAAGATGGGCTCGATCAAGGACAGAAATGGTATGGACCTAACAGAAGCAGAAGACATTAAGAAGAGATGGCAAGAACACACAGAAGAACTGTACAAAAAGATCTTCACGACCCAGATAATCATGATGGTGTGATCACTGACCTAGAGCCAGACATCCTGGAATGTGAAGTCAAGTGGGCCTTAGAAAGCATCACTACAAACAAAGCTAGTGGAGGTGATGGAATTCCAGTTGAGCTATTCCAAACCCTGAAAGATGAGGCTGTGAAAGTGCTTCATTCAATATGCCAGCAAATTTGGAAAACTCAGCAGTGGTCACAGGACTGGAAAAGGTCAGTTTTCATTCCAATCCCAAAGAAAGGCAATGCCAAAGAATGCTCAAACTACTGCACAATTGCACTCATCTCACACGCTAGTAAAGTAATGCTCAAAATTCTCCAAGCCAGGCTTCAGCAATATGTGAACCGTGAACTTCCTGATGTTCAAGCTGGTTTTAGAAAAGGCAGAGGAACCAGAGATCAAATTGACAACATCCGCTGGATCATGAAAAAGCAAGAGAGTTCCAGAAAAACATCTATTTCTGCTTTATTGACTATGCCAAAGCCTTTGACTGTGTGGATCACAATAAACTGTGGAAAATTCTGAAAGAGATGGGAATACCATACCACCTCATTTGCCTCTTGAGAAATTTGTATGCAGGTCAGGAAGCAACAGTTAGAACTGGACATGGAACAACAGACTGGTTCCAAATAGGAAAAGGAGTATGTCAAGGCTGTATATTGTCACCCTGTTTATTAACTTATATGCAGAGTACATCATGAGAAACACTGGGCTGGAAGAAGCACAAGCTGGAATCAAGATTGCTGGGAGAAATATCAATAACCTCAGATATGCAGATGACACCACCCTTATAGCAGAAAGTGAAGAGGAAACTAAAAAGCCTCTTGATGAAAGTGAAAGTGGAGAGAAAAAAAGTTGGCTTAAAGCTCAACATTCAGAAAATGAAGATCATGGCATCTGGTCCCATCACTTCATGGGAAATAGATGGGGAAATAGTGGAAACAGTGTCAGACTACTTTTTTAGGCTCCAAAATCACTGCAGATGGTTATTGCAGCCATGAAATTAAAAGACACTTTCTCCTTGGAAGGAAGGTTATGACCAACCTAGATAGCATATTCAAAAGCAGAGACATTATTCAAAAGCAGAGAAGGTTATGACCAACCAATTCAAAAAAGGTTCATCTAGTCAAGGCTATGGTTTTTCCTGTGGTCATGTATGGATGTGAGAGTTGGACTGTGAAGAAGGCTGAGAGCCAAAGAATTGATGCTTTTGAACTGTGGTGTTGAGAAGACTCTTGAGAGTCCCTTTGACTGCAAAGAGATCCAACCAGTCCATTCTGAAGGAGATCAGCCCTGGGATTTCTTTGGAAGGAATGATGCTAAAGCTGAAACTCCAGTACTTTGGCCACCTCATGTGAAGAGTTGACTCATTGGAAAAGACTCTGATGCTGGGAGGGATTGCAGGCAGGGGCAGGAGGAGAAGGGGACGACAGAGGATGAGATGACTGGATGGCATCACTGACTCGATGGATGTGAGTCTGGGTGAACTCTGGGAGTTGGTGATGGACAGGGAGGCCTGGCATGCTGCAATTCATGGGTCGCAAAGAGTCGACACGACTGAGTGACTGAACTGAGGTGAACAAAGGGACGGGGGGGAGCCTGGTCGGCTGCCATCTATGGGGGTCGCACAGAGTTGGACACGACTGAAGCAACTTAGCAGCAGCAAGAAGCACATGGGGTTCCCCCGTGGCTTAGCAGTAAAGATCCACCTGCAATGCAGGAGCTGCAAGAGACCCAGGTTCAATCCTTGGTTCAGGAAGATCCCTTGGAGGAGGGGATGGCAACCCATTCCAGTATTCTTCCCTGGAGAATCCCATGGACAGGGGAGCCTGGCAGACTACAGTCTTTAGAGTTGCAAAGAATCGGACATGACTGAAGTGACTTAGCATGCAGGCATGCAAGCAGCACATGGGGCTTACCCTGGTGGCTCAGTGGTAAAGAATCTGCCTGCCAATGCAAGGGACACAGGTTCGGTCCCTGGTTGGAGAACTAAGATCCCACATGCCTTGGAGCAACTAGGCCTACGTGCTGCTACTACTGAACCATTCTTGAACTGTCCATCTGAATGTTAGTGTCTGCAGATCACTTTACTTTCACTGCAGTGAAAATATACAGGTCTTCATCTTCCATCCCTTTTACCCCCAAATCTACTGACAGAGAATTGATATTATTTACAGAGTCTGAGATAAGAGCACAAACTAAAATTATCTTCATATGGTTTCAAAAACACTTATTTTTCTCTAAAATAGCCTACTAAAATTAAAAAGCATAATACAAAACTAGTAATCAACAGTTAAAAAATGTATTTACAATAGAAAATTTAAAAAATAATTTATTCACTTTCACTTTAATAAAAATAAAACTATTACAATTCAATTTTCAATGTCCACCTCGTGGTTAAGATAACTAATATTGCTCTCAATGCAGGCTGAGTCTAAAATAAATATATATCTTTTAAAGTCATCAGTACCATTTTTATAGAATCCATATATATGCATTAATATACATTTTTTTTCTCTTTCTGACTTACTTCACTCTGTTTAACAGGCTCTAGGCTCATCCACCTCACTAGAACTGTCTCAAATGTGTTTTTTTATGGCTGAGAAATATTCCATTGTATATAAGTATGACAACTTCTTTATCTTTTCATCTGTTGATGGACCCTATTTGCGGGGCAAAAATAGAGACACAGACATAGAGAACAGACTTTGGACACAGTAGGGGAGGGAGAGAGTGGGAAAAATTGAGAGAGTAGCATTGAAACATATGCTTTACCATATGTAAAATAGATAGCTAGTGGGAAGTTGCTGTATGATGCAGGGAGGTCAACACGGAGCTCTGTGACAACCTAGAGGAATGGGGGGAAGACTCAAAAGGAGGGGACGTATGTATACTTCTGGCTGATTCACATCATTGTATGGCAAAAGCCAACACAATATTGTAAAGCAATTATCCTCCAATTAGAAATAAATTAATTAAAAAAAAATAATACTGTTTAATACAGCAAAGTGTTCCAGCCAATAGAAGCAACTTCTGATGATCATGCTGATTCATGAGCACCCTTCAGAACCACAAGTAAGTGCATAAGAGAAGCAAAAGCTGCATCCTCAGCACTTCTGGGAAAAAGCATTTCATTAAGGAAGAATCTACTGCATCCATGCCATGTGAGAGAAGGATGGGGCTATATAATTAATTTTTGCTTTCTTTTCCTAAAATTCTCCCAAATTCCTAATCAGGGTCTGCCTTCTCCTAAATGTTCTCAGAAAATGTCCCTCAAATCATAAAATAATGATCTTTCTATTTCCTTCTCTCACTCTACCCCTGCCAGCACATTCTGAGTTGGCTGCGGTGGGAGGGTGGGGCGTCCTGTCAGTGTCACCTGAGCAGGATTTGTTGGGTGAGCTGATTGGCTGCAGGAGCAGGAACGACTTACGACACTCCCTCCCTCGGGGTTCTGTTAAGTGTCTTACAGTGAAAATGTCCCAACAAGAAGAGGAAGCATCATGAAGAGGCTAGCAGGCACTGTGCTGGGGCTTTTGTTTGCCCAGGTTTGCTGTGAGTTGGGGCTGCCCCACAGGGGATCTGAAGGAATGAGGCGCTGCTCTATTGTTGGGGAGGGAGAGGAGCTGACAAGTCCTGCAGACTTTTTATCCTTCTCATCATCTATGGGGATGGGGAGGGCATTTTCAGGGTTTAGTAGGAGTTACAGTGACCCTCACCAGTGACTGTTTCTCTTTCCTCATCAGGTGTGCGAGGGGTGGATGTGGAGCAGAGTCCCCCAGCCCTGAGTCTCCAGGAGGGAGCCAGCTACACGCTTCAGTGTAATTTTTCCACTTCCCACAGAGTGTGAATTGGTATCTTCAGAACTCTGGGGGCCACATCATCCACCTGTTTTACATTCCTTCAGGGACAAAGCAGGATGGAAGATTAAATGCCACGACAGTTCCTAAAGAAGGCCGCAGCTCACTGTACATTTCCTCTTCACAGACCACAGACTCAGGCACTTACTTCTGTGCTGTGCAGCACAGTGCTCCCCAGGCACCTGCAGCCTCTACACAAACCCTCCGTGGGGCTCAGCCCCTCCTCCAGCCACAGTCACACCGTGAGGCGACCACAGGGCATCTGCAGTGCTTAATGTTACTCACCCACATCAGTACAGTTTTAATCACAGACACCTTTTGGCCCTACAGATTATGGACTTTGGTCTTTATCTTTCCTTCTCAACATGTATCTCCTTCTGCACTAGAAACTTCTAACTGGGAACTAGCAGAGTAGTTGATAAGAGGATAGAATTAAAATAAATATTTGACCACAGCTTCCCAGTGGTAAAGAATTTGCCAACCAATGGAGGAGATGCAGAAGACATGGGTTTGATCCTGGGGTTGGCAAGATCCTCTGGAGGAGGAAATGGTAACCCATTCCAGTATTCTTGGGAAACACTGGGAAATCTCATGGACAGAGGAGCCTGGCGGGCTCCAGTCCATGGGGTCTCAAAGAGTCGGACTGACTGAGTGACTAAGTACACACGGTGAACTCAAAAATGTTAAAAAGTGAAAGGAATTAAATGAAATCACTCCAATAAAGATATTATCCAGTTTGTGAGAGGGTGGGGCCTACTGAAAGAATTAAAGCAGATATGAACTTAGAGTTCTAGCTGGCTGAGAAGAGCAGAAGAGGAACTTTTTTTTTTTTTTTTTTATTTTATTTTTAAGTTGCCACTGAGCACTGATGCCAGAAACAATGGACAAGATACTGGGAGCATCATTTGAACCTGGACTGGCATCTCATACATGTAACATGTTTCAACTAGGCTGTGAGTTGTAAAAACCTAGGATATCTTTCATCAATTAGGTGGACTGAGAAAAACTGGATTACAAACAAGCTCATGCAGATAGAAACTCTAAGAAAGAAATAGATGTCTGTGGAACTAATGACTTTTTGATCTCTTTAAGTAGGGGTGAGTGGACAACAGAAGGAAAAAAGTGATCAAGAGCAAGTGAAACAGAGCCCTCAATCTTTGACAGTCCAGGAAGGAGAGATTTCCATTCTGAACTGTAGTTATGAGAAGGGTGTGTTTGTCTATTTCTCCTGTGACACTGGCAATATCCTGGTAAAGGACTGCATCATCTGATAGCCAGTTGTTTGTTCAGTTAGTTGTTTGAATGAAATGGAAGATGGAAGTTTCACAGTTTCCCTCAATAAGAGTGATTACAAACAGCTCTCATTGCACATCACAAATCCCAGCCTGAAACAGACTCAGCCACCTACATCTGTAGTTATGAGAAGGCTGGATTTGCAGCAAGTGCTGGGTGCTAGCCCAGTTATGAATGAAATGGAAGATGGGCACCTGCACACCTGCACATCGCAACTTCCCAGCCTAGAGACCAAACCTGCAGCTGAGCTGCAGCTGAGCACACCCTGCTGTGTAGATGAGATACACATGCACACACACACACATCTGTTTGGTCATAAAAATCTTAATATATTTAAGAAAACTGAAATTATATAGAATTTATTCTTCAAAATGGAGATGATACAGAATATCTAGTACAAAGAAATGTCTGTAGAAACTCTCAAATATTTGGAATATATGCACTAACTTAAAAATAACCATAGGTTAAAGAAACAATTACTGACTTCAGAAAATATTTTGAAAGTAAATATTGTGAGAGTACATTATATAAATATGTATGAAATGCAGCTAAATAGTATATAAAAGGAACTTTATCTATTTAAATGCTTATTTAACTAAGGAAAAAATGTTGAAAAACTATCATCTAGGCTTTCAGTGAAAGATGATAGAAAAGCGAATTAAACCCAACATAAACTGAAAGAAGTAAATAATAAAATGTTGGATTGATGAAATACAAAGAAAGCTATAGGGATAGCCATGAAATACAAAGTTAATTTTGTTAAAATGGTCAATAAGATTGAAATATTTCTAGGTAGAATTATCAAGGGAAAAAAGAAAAAAACACAAATTATAAATATAAGTAACTAAAAAGAAAATTATTCTACAAGTTCTATAATGTTAAAAGGGTAATAAAAGAATATAATTAACAAGTTTATGTCACTGAGTAAGTGTATAGAAGTAGATTTACACAAGAAGGGAAGGTTTATTTTTTTGACAAAGTGCAAAGACAGTTCAATGGGGGTAACACAGTCTTATGAGCAAATGATGTTGGGACAATTGGATATTCTTGGGAAATAATTAAAACGTTGCCAAATATCACACCTTATACAAAAATTTGGGTACAGCCTCAAAATGAACCCATACATCCAAGTGTAAGATGTAAAATTACCAAATCTTTTAGGAAAAACATAAGAGAATATCTTCATGACCTAGGGTTAGACAAAAAGAATTTTGACATAACACCAAGAGCATGATCCATAAACAAACTTAGATTTCATCAAAATTAAAAATGTTTGCTCTGCAAAAGACACTGTTAAGAGAAGGAAAAAGATAAACCACAGAAAATGAAATATTTGCAAAATACATTTTCATCAAAAGATTGTGTTCAGAATACAATGAACCCTCTAGACTCAGCAGGAAGAAAACAATCCAGTTGAAAACTGGAGGATAGATTTACACAGACACTTCACCAGAGAGCTATGTGGTAAGGAAATAAGCATATAAAAAGATGGTCAGTCTAAATCAAATATCTCTCTTAGTAAATGTCACATTGCACTGGAAAATATGTGGTTATTTTCAAATATCTTTTGATAGCGATTTCTAACATAATTCCAAGGTGATTAGAAAACAGACTGTAGGATTTTAATATCTTTAGACCATGAAATTTTGCACCTTGTTTTATGTCCCTGGATGTGTACCAATGTCTCCTAGTTTATAGTCTATGGGACCTTGAATAGAATTTGCATCCTACTATTGCTCAAAATTGCATAAGTCTTAATTATGTTGATCTTCCCATCAGTGCTTTTCAAGTCTACTGTACCCTTTTAGTTCAGACTTTATTTTTAAGGGTTCTATTAATTTTTGAGATGGTTTGATTGAAACTCCAACTAAAATTTTTAATTCATTCCTTAAAATTATTTGTAATATATAGTGGAACTGTATTCAAAAGTGTTTTCTAAGTCTAATGTAAATGTTTTAATATACTTACAAATTTAAAAATAATGAGAAAAAGTCAAGACTATTATTTTTCAATCATTTCAGTTCAGTCTGGATGTTCCATGACTCTTTGGAGTTCTGAAGAAGGCAGCATGCCAGGCCTTGATACAGGTCACAAACTCCTGGAGCTCACTCAGAGTGTCCATCAGAGTCTTGCTATCCAGCCATCTCATCCCATCATCCCATTCTCCTCCTCCATTCTCCCAGCATTTCAGCCAGTGAGTCAACCTTTGGAAGTCAAATGATTTTCAGCTTGAAGCATCAGTCCTTGGCCAAAGAACCACAGGAGTTGATCTCATTTGGAATAGACTGGGAATCTCCTAAATCCACAGGATTAAAAAGGGGACAACACCACATGAGAAAAGATGGCATCTTTGCACTCATGCTTTCTTCACAGTCCAAACAATCCTTGGTGATACACAGGAGGCCTGGCATAACTAGATTGGACCTTTGTCGCAAAAGTGTAATGTCTCTGCTTTTGAACATAACTGATCTGAACTTAACTGATTGTTTTGCATAAGTTTTAATTTATGTCTGATTCAACATCTGCAGTGATTTTCAGGTCTAACTGTACCCTGTTTACTTTTCATCTATTTCATTTATTAATTTTTGAAAATCTCTTGATCTCCAAACAAAATCTTTAATTTATTTACTTAAAAAAATAGTTTATATTGTGGAACTGTAAAACTCAAATCAAGTCTAATATCTTTGTTAGTTTCTATAATTTAAAAAAAAAAAGAAATCTGCAATAACAGTTATTTTTAGTCATTAGGAAAATGCAAATTAAGGCACAAAGAGATACTACTTCACATCTATCATAAAGACTAAAATTAAAAATACTGACAATATCAAGTTCTGGCAAAGATGCAGAGAAATTGGAGCACTCATATATTGCTGGTGGGTGAATGGTCCAGTCATTCTGGAAAAAAGTTCAGCAGTTCCACATAAACTTAAATATTCATGTACCTTACAACTCTGCAATCACAATCCTGAGTATTTATGCTTGAGAAATGAAAAACTTATATTTACACAAAAGTCTGTACATGAATATTCATAGCAGCTATATTTGTGATGACCAAAACCTGGAAACCAGTCAAGTATTCTTCATTGGGTGAATAGATAAATAAATCCACTGTAATACATCTGTACAATGACATATTATTTATAGATTTTTTTCAATTTGTAACAGAGTTGTGTATCAATAAACCATTTTCAGTTGAAAATAACAAAAATGCATTTAATATACCTAACCCAGCCTACATTAAATGTGGTCAACACTTACTTTAGCTTACTTACTTTTCTTTAGGTGAGAGAAATCATCTAATGCAAAGTCTATTTTATACTAAAATGTTGAAAATCTCATGTAATTTATTGAGTACTGTACTGAAAGTGGAAAATAGAATAGTTGTATGATTACAGAATGAAGGTAAGTGTGTCAGTTTTTTACCCTCATGATCTCAGGGCTGGCCAGGAGCTCAGCTTATTGCTGCTGCCCAGATCACCAAAGAATATATAGCAAATGTTGCTAGCATGGGAAAAGATCAAATTTAAAAATTCAAAGTGTGGTTTCTACTGAATGTGCATCACTTTCTTACCACTGTAAAGTCAAAAATCCAAAGTCAAGACATCATAAGTGGGTGACAGTCTGTAGTGCTTAAAAGAAACAGACTATTGATACATGCAATAGCCTAGATGGGGCTGCCGAAGTGGCTCAGTGATAAGAATCTGCCTGCAATGCAGGAGACGGGGATTTGATCCCTGGGTGGGGAAGATACCCTGGAGAAGGAAATGGCAACCCACTCCAGTATTCTTTCCTGGAAAATTCCAAGGACAGAGGAACCTGTCTACAGGAAGTCTACAGTTAGTGAGGTTGCAAAAGAGTGGGACATGACTTAGCAACTAAAAACAATAGCCTAGATGGCTCTCAGGATGTTATGCTGAATGAAGAAATAGTCAATCTCAGAGGCTACATGGTGTATGATTACACTTATTAGATTATTATGATTGTATACATACTGTGATTCTACTTATACAACATTCTCAAAGAACAAAATTAGAAATGAAAAAGAGATCAGTAGTCGGGGTTAGAAAGAGCTGCAGGGATGGGGAGAGTATGCACAGGGGATTTCTTTAAGAAACAAAACAATTTAGTGTCATGATTTTAGTGGTGGTACAAGAACCAATACATGAGATAAAATTTCATGGACAAATGCATCAAAACCAAAGAATGCATATAAAAACTGATGATAAGGTTATGGTATTTTTATAAAATTTTATCAATATCAATTTCTTGATATATGTAATTATTATATTTGTATATATCTATATTTTATAATATCATGCTGCTTTGCAAGCTGCTGTGGTCATTCATGATCTCCTCTGCTTAATTACAAATAATTTCAAGCCCGGGCATTCATTGCCTGTCAGCACTCAGAAGTGAAATGAGACAGAAGAGTAGATGTCTCAGATAAATACAAACTATCCTCCCTGCTTCAGTCATTCATGAGTTATTTTGATCTTAAATTCCATGAACTGGCACTATTTTAGACCTTGTCTGTATTTTCTTTTCTACTTATCTATTTGCCTTTGGTTCTTTTATATTAATTCATCTATTACAGCAATGAAAGCAAATGGAAGATTGACAGCTACATTCCACATGAACATGAAACAGTGCAGAGAACTTCAGTCACCAGCTTCTCTGGTGTTGACAGGTACTAAGTGTCTGCAGTCTGTAAATATTAAATTTATAGGAGTGCATTATAGCATTACACCAGAGAAAGATCTGGCATGTTTATCTTAACTTTATTTTATAATGAGAAATAATAATGAGCAACTGACAAGTGAGACTGAACACTCTGGGCCAAGGAGACAGAAAATGTGACATGAGAATGACTCTAGGACAGATGATCTAATAAGTACAATTCTACATTTAGAGGTAACAGGATTGAATAGCCTGATTGCCCTCAAATTTTAATACATAAGACTCAATATAAAATTTAAAAACAATAATATTTTATCCAAATTTATAATTTCATTTAAATATACACCACTGAATAGACTCTGAAATTCAGATGGGCTGATTTTTTAAAGTCATTTTATGTTGAAGTGATTTTATTTATTGAAAAATCTAAGTGGAGCCCTGGAACACAGTAAAAAAAAAAGACAGAGGTACATTAATTATTTTGTATAAGATTGCTATTCACCCAGAAGTCCTAAGATCTGTGAATGTTTTAAAATAGTCACTAGATTCTGGATAGAGAAAAGTAAGTATAGGCTAAATGAATAACAAATCAGTAGATTACAAGGATATTTCTTAGGCTATACTAAATTATATCTTGAAGAGGATTACAAAATTATTTTACTGAATCAGTGTATGTAAACTTTGGCTTCACAGCTGAATTCTACTAAAAATTTAAAGAAGAGCTAACACCTATCCTACTCAAACTCTTCCAGAAATTTGCAGAGGAAGGTAAACTTCCAAACTCATTCTATAAGGCCACCATCACCCTAATACCAAAACCAGACAAAGATGCCAGAAAAAAATAAAACCACAGGCCTATATCACTGATGAACATAGATGCAAAAATCCTTAACAAAATTCTAGTGAACAGAATCCAACAACATATTAAAAAGATCATACACTATGACCAAGTGGGCTTTATCCCAGGGATGCAAGGATTCTTTAATATCCACAAATCAATCAATGTGATACACCACATTAACAAATTGAAAGATAAAAATCACCTGATTATCTCAATAGATGCAGAAAAAGCCTTTGACAAAATTCAACATCCATTTATGATAAAAGCCCTCCAGAAAGCAGAAATAGAGGGAACATACCTCACCATAATAAAACCCATATATGACAAACCCACAGCAAACATTATATTCAATGGTGAAAAATTGAAAGTATTACCCCTAAAATCAGGAACAAGACAGGGTGCCCACTCTCACCACCACTATTCAACATAGTTTTGGAAGTTTTAGCCACAGCAATCAGAGCAGAAGAATAAATAAAAGGAATCCAGATTGGAAAAGAAGAAGTGAAACTCTTACTGTTTACAGATGACATGATCCTCTACATAGAAAACCCTAAAGACTCCACCAGAAAATTACTAGGGCTAATCAATGAATAAAGTTGCAGGGTATAAAATTAACACACAGAAATCTCTTGCATTCCTATACACTAACAATGAGGAAACAGAAAGAGAAATTAAGGAAATAATTCCATTCACCATTGCAATGAAGAGAATAACATACTTAGGAATAAATCTACCTACAGAAACAAAGAGAGAAGGAAATAGCAACCCTCTCCAGTACTCTTGCCTGGAAAATCCCATGGATGGAGGAGCCTGATAGGCTGCAGTCCATGGGGTCGCTAAGAGTCAGACACGACTGAGTGACTTCACTTTCACTTTTCACTTTCATGCATTGGAGAAGGGAATGGCAACCCACTCCAATGATCTTGCCTGGAGGATCCCAGGGACAGGAGAGCCTGATGTGCTGTCATCTGTGGGGTCGCACAGAGTCAGACACTTCTGAAGTGACTTACAGCAGCAGCAGCAAAGAAACAAAAGACCTATGTATAGAAAACTATAAACCACTGATGAAAGAAATCAAAGATGACTCAAATAGATGGAGAAATATACCGTGTTCATGGATTGGAAGAATCAATATAGTGAAATGAGTATACTACCCAAAGCAATCTATAGATTCAATGCAATCCCCATCAAGATACCAATGGTATTTTTCAGAGAACTAGAACAAATAATTTCACAATTTGTATGGAAATACTACCTCGAATAGCCAAAGCACTCTTGAGAAAGAAAAATGGAACTGGAGGAATCAACCTGCCTGACTTCAGGCTTTACTACAAAGCTACAGTCATCAAGACAGTATGGTACTGGCACAAAGACAGAAATATAGATCAATGGAACAAAATAGAAAGCCCAGAGATAAATCCACACACCTATAGACACCTTATCTTTGACAAAGGAGGCAAGAATATACAATGGAGAAAAGACAATCTTCAACAAGTGCTGCTGGGAAAACTGGTCAATCACTTGTAAAAGAAAGAAACTAGAACACTTTCAACACCATACACACACAAAAAAACTCAAAATGGATTAAAGATTTAAATGTAAGACCAGAAACTTTAAAACTCCTAGAGGAAAACATAGGCAAAACACTCTCTGACATAAACCACAGCAGGATCCTCTATGACCCATCTCCCAGAGTAATGGAAATACAGGCAAAAATAAACAAATGGGACCTAATTAAAATTAAAAGCTTCTGCACAACAAAGGAAACTATAAGCAAGGTGAAAAGACAGCCTTCAGAATGGGAGAAAATAATAGCAAATGAAGCAACTGACAAAGAATTAATCTCAAAAATATACAAGCAGCTCCTGCAGCTCAATTTCAGAAAAATAAATGACCCAATCAAAAAATGGGCCAAAGAACTAAACAGATATTTCTCCAAAGAAGACATACAGATGGCTAACAAACACACGAAAAGATGCTCAATATCACTCATTATCAGATAAATGCAAATCAAAACCACAATGAGGTACCATCTCACGGTGGTCAGAATGGCTGCTATCCAAAAGTCTACAAACAATAAATGCTGGAGAGGGTGTGGAGAAAAGGGAACCCTCTTACACTGTTGGTGGGAATGCAAACTAGTACAGCCAATATGAAGAACAGTGTGAAGATTCCTTAAAAAACTGGAAAGAGAACTGCCATATGACCCAGCAATCCCACTGCTGGACATACACACCTCGGAAACCAGAATTGAAAGAGACACATGCACCCCAATGTTCATTGCAGCACTGTTTACAATAGCCAGGACATGGAAGCAACCTAGATATCCATCGGCAGATGAATAGATAAGAAAGCTGTGGTATGTATACACAATGGAACATTATTCAGCCACTAAAAAGAATGCATTTGAATCAGTTCTAATGAGGTGGATGAAACTGGAGCCTATTATACAGAGTGAAGTAAGCCAGAAGGAAAAACACCAATACAGTATGCTGCTGCTGCTAAGTTGCTTCAGTTGTGTCCGACTCTGTGCGACCCCATAGACAGTAGCCCACCAGGCTCCCCTGTCTCTGGGATTCTCCAGGCAAGAACACTGGAGTGCGTTGCCATTTTCTTCTCCAATCCAATACAGTATATTAACACATATATATGGAATTTAGAAAAATGGTAATGATGACCCTATATGTGGGACAGCAAAAAAAAAAAAAAAGAAACACAGATGTATAGAACAATCTTTTGGACTCTGTGGGAGAAGGTGAGGGTGGGATGATTTGAGAAAATAGCATTGAAACATGTATATTATCATATGTGAAAGAGATTGCCAGTCCAGGTTTGACACATGAGACAGGATGCTCAGGGCTGGTGCACTGGGATGACACTGAGGGATGGGATGGGGAGGGAGGTGGAAGGGGAATTCAGGATGGGGAACACATGTACACATATGGCTGATTCATGTCAATGTATGGCAAAAACCACTACAATATTGTAAAGTAATTAGCCTCCTTTTAAAATAAATAAATAAATAATGTATATCAACTTGTTTAATCTTCAGTTTCTTTCACTTCAAACCTTTAATATTAATGGCTTTCTTCACGCCCCTTTTTAGGATCTGCCGAACTTAATGACCAGGGAAAGAAAAGTAGACAAAGTAAAGGTGTGTGGTGAGTCAGTATTTATCTGTACACAGACCATGTGGTCGATGAACATGACACCCTACTTCCTGTTTGAGATGAGTCACACAGGATCCAGTTACTATGTATATGTGCTGCCAGGTACTCAAAGACACTGAACTCTCAGCTTGAGGCAGAACTTAGCACATTTGTGTAGGCGAATCCATGCCTCATGCATCTCTCCAGTCTGCTCTGGGTGTTCCTGACCTTCACCTTCTCTGGTAGGGATGCTTTCCAAACATGGCTGAGAGTGTTCAGGGTTAAAGGCCTGCACACAGGTATGTGGTGCTTCACAGGGACTTGGGGAGGAAAGGAGGATTGGGGAAAAGCAAGCATCTTATGATTTCAGTATGGTTTGTAAATATTTGAGTCCAAAATTAGTTGACTTTCTACATTATTTTGTTCACTATTTCAGCTCTGTTTTCTTCTTTTTTCCCACAGGATCTGGTGTGGCCCAGAAAGTTACTCTTTATCAGCCAGACATAATCAGTCAAGTGAGGAACATAGTCATCCTGAACTGTCGGTATGAAACAAGTTGGAATGTGTACACCTACTGGATATTTTGGTACAAGCAGCTTCCCAGTGGAGAGATGACTTACCTCACTCATCAGTATTCAGAAGACGGGAATGAAAGGGATGGCCACTACTCTGTAAACTTTCAGAAAGCACATAAGTTCATCAACCTCACCATTTAATCCTTAAAGCTGGAACATTCTGGAAAATACTTCTGTGCTCTCTGGGAATGCACAGTGCTTGAAGTAATAGGAAAAGCTGAACTAAAACCCCAGAGGTTAATAAGAGAGACCCTTCCTGCTGCAGGACCCAGGTTGAAATGTACAGCTGCAGACCCCAGACAAGAAATAGTAGTCCTGTGGTTCCTTAATCTGTGATCTGGATCAGAAGATTTGATTCTAAATAAAAGCTTCTTCTATGTAATTTGGAAGCAGGTGTCCTGAGTGACTTTCTACTAATATTCTCCTCTTGAATTCTTGACTTTAAATCAATCATGCAGAGCATGTGTAACCTTGGCTTAAGTTGTAAACTTTTTCTATAATAATGTAAAGTGACAATTTCACTAAACTACACTCATATCCCAAACCTGGGTCTAGTTATCTGGAATCATCATGAAAATTATTTCCTTAGTCCTTTCTTCTTAGACTTGTGTCACTTAAGGTACAATCAGAGAAGCAGATCTCCAGTGGTATCAAATAAGAGATTAGTGATGAAGATTAGAACTCAGGCAATTGCTAGATCTGGTGGAAGAGTGTGTACAAAGCTGTTATCTTCGTATCTGGTGTTGAGACTGAATTCATTGTTAATCAGCTACAGCAAAGTTAGGGAGAGACTGAAGCATAGACAAACTGTGACTCATAAGGACATAGTAGAACCATGAGGGTAATGGAACCCACATAGACACACTAAAACTTGTCTATGTCTCACCTCCTTCAGTTCCACAGTAGTGAGTGACCTTAGGAGAAATGGGTGTCATTTGGCATCATGCTAACATACCTACTTGGTCCAAGACAAAGAGAAGATGAGGATGAGGTTTGGTGGGAAGTGGAAGGGTTGTGAATCAATGATAAGATGAGCTATCAGATCAGCAGCAACATGAGTGAGTAACCATAGTCCCTGGAGCCCTGCCCCAACTCCAGAACATAAAAGCTGTGGCTCCTTCATCACAATGACCTTCCAAATGTCACACAAATTTCTTTTGTGGCCAACCCTAACCCAGAAAAATACGGGAAGCACATTCTGGGAAAGATATTTCCAGTTAGTTAAGATAGTATAAAGCTGCTACAGTATCCTCTTTGTTAACTTGGCATCCATCTGTGCTCTTTAACAGCTTTTGAATAAAGACCATAGCAAAACTATGCTTCTTGATAATGTTGTTGTTGCTGTTCAGTCACTAAGTCATGTCTGACTCTTTGTGATCCAATGGACTGCAGGATTCTCTGTCTCCCACTATCTTTTGGAGTTTGCTCAAATTCATGTCTGCTGAGTTGGTGATACCATCCAACCGCCTCAACCTCTGCTGCTGTCTTCTTCTTTTGCCTTCAATCTTTCCCAGCATCAGGGTCTTTGGAGCCAATGAGTTGGCTTTTCTCACCAAGTAGCCAAAGTATTGAAGTTTCAGCTTCAGTATCAGTCCTTCCAATGAATATTCAGGGTTAATTTCTTTTAGGATTAACTGGTTTGATCTCTTTTCAATCCAAGGTACTCTCAAGAGTCTTCTCTAACACCACACTTCTTGCTAATATGATGCAGTAATTCCTCATTCAACCCAAAATATTCTAAACGTATCCTGCAAAGATTATAGCAAGTTCATTTATCCCTTTGTGGGTGATGTTATTTTCTTTTCTACCTAAGACATACCCTCCCACTGAATCCTATATCTTCACTATTGAGATATAATAACATATAACATTGACTTATATTAGCATGTCTTATGTTACTACATGTAGGCAAATTGGAGAAGGGAGATCCAACCAGTCCATTCTGAAGGAGATCAGCCCTGGGATTTTTTTGGAAGGAATGATGCTAAAGCTGAAACTCCAGTACTTTGTCCACCTCATGCGAAAAGTTGACTCATTGGAAAAGACTCTGATGCTGGGAGGGATTGGGGGCAGGAGAAGAAGGGGACGACAGAGGATGAGATGTCTGGATGGCATCACTGACTCGATGGACGTGAGTCTCAGTGTTCGGGAGTTATTGCTGTGATTCATGGGGTCGCAAAGAGTCGGACACGACTGAGTGACTGAACTGAACTGAACTGAACACATAAATATATTATATCGAATTGAAAAACAAATTTTCATTAGTATTATTGTTCTTATTTCTGCAAATGACCTCGTGATCTGGGAAAAATCAAGATCCTGATCTGGGAAAAATCAAGGGCAGGAGAAGATGGCGACAGAGGATGATATAGTTGGATGGCATCATCGACTCAATGAACACGTAAGTGAAAGTCACTCAGCTGTGTCCAAATCTTTGCAAACCCATGGACTATACAGTCCATGGAATTCTCCAGACCAGAATACTGAAGTGAGTAGTCTTCCCTTCTCCAGGGGATCTTCCCAACCCAGGGATTGAACCCAGGTCTCCCACATTGCAGGTGGATTCTTTACCAGCTGCGCCACCAGGGAAGCCCAAGAATCCTGAAGTGGGTAACCTATCTCTTCTCCAGTGGATATTCCTGACCCAGGAATCCATATGGGGTTTCCTGCATTGCAGCTGGATTCTTTACCAGTTGAGCTACCAGGAGATGTGAGTTTGAGCATATTCTGGGAGATACTGAAGGACAGGGAAACCTGGCATGCTGCAGTCCATGAGGTTGCAAAGAGTTGGACAGAACTTAGCAACTGAACAACAACAACAACAATTTAATATGGGAAACCCTGAAAACACTCTTATCAGATTACAATGGGAGGAAATTCAACCCTGGTAAGAACAGGGAGGAAACAGACCATGAAATACTCAAGAAAGGATTTGTTCCTGTTATTGACCTCCAGGTGATGTTGCAGAAACTTTAAATGTCACCTCTAATAAAAGCTCCATTTCACTCCTCTGAGCTTCTGTACCTCACAGCTCACTGAGGTATACATTTGAACAGGCTCAGCACCAGGTGCAGTGATTGTCAAGGACACATTTCTTCCTGATAGTCACTAGAACTTGCTTACATTGGGATCCTTTGAATCTCAGATTTCCCTGTAATAAAGACTCAGCACCCTCTGACATTCCTTCCAACGTCTCAGGGGAGATCTTCCACCAAATGGATCTCAACTTCCCTTCTGCATAGCCATGTTTTCCACTACCCTTCTCATGTTAGGAATGCTCTTCATAGGGAATCAGTAACATTATATTCCATGCTCCTGTGTCTATAGAACAAACAGAGTTCTGATTGAAATCTGAATAGAGACACTGTCTCATTATAGGCAGATCTGTCCTGGTGTCACTGATTCAGCACTGATGCTGCAGGAAGAACTGGAGGCCAGTTAGTGACCTGCCTGACAGCCACATCACTGGCTCTAAACGGCCCCCTGAAGTGGAGTGCAACTATACCTACCTCTAGTGAACTTCCCTATCTCTTCCTGTATGTCTAGACAATATAGACTATGAAGGTAAAAAGGCTTTCTTTATCTATCTGTGGCCTATAACAGGCATTCTAGGTTAAACATATTGCTTTGGCAAAGTTCAAAGTGACCCACTCAGGTTGCTCCTCTCCTCTTTTCTGTCTTCTAATTTAATTTCTCTAATACCCACTGTGTGCACAATAATAATGATTGATTCTTAATCAACTATATTTTATACACTATTTCTCACAATTCCTTTAGTAAACATTTGCAATAATCTTAAACTGCCCATCTGATCCCCACGCCTACAGATCACTTCAATTTTACCTCAGTGAAAATAAACAGGTTCTCATTTTCCACCCTTTTTACCTTGAAATCCACATACACAGAAACATTATTATTCATAGAGTCTGAGAAAAAGCACAGAGTTGATTTTCATATGTTTTAAAACACTTCTTTTAAAATAACCTACTAGAGGTAAAAAGCAGAATACAAATATCAATAACCAACATTTAGAATATATTTAGTATAAAATAGATAATTAATTGGAAGCTGCAATATAAACACCCATACTGGTGCTCTATGAGAAGCTAGATCATTGGTAGAAGCTCAAGAGGGAGGGATACATACACAATATTGACTGATTCGTGTTGTTGTAAGGCAGAAATGGCCACAACAATGTAAAGCTATTATCCTCTAATTTAAAAAATGATAAAATAAAATGTATTTAAACCCAAAATTTATTTAAAATATATTTTTAAATTATATGTTTTTAAATTAATTAATTTATTTTAACTGGAGGGTAATTAAAGTGGTTTTTGCCTTACTTTGACATAAATCAGTTTAACAATAGTAAAAATAAAGCTATTAATTTTAATAAAAATAAAACTATTTACAGTTCTACTTTCAGTGCTCATCAAGAGACAAAAAATAATAAGACTCTTTATGTAGGTTCAGTCTAAAATACATATGTATAATTTAAAAGTAAAGCTGTTTAATACTGTAAAATGTTCCAGCCAAGACTGCTATGAATGCTGTGTTGATTCTTGAGCACCCTTCAGAAGCAACAGGTGAGTGCATAAGAGATGCCAAAGGAAAAAAAAAAAAAAAAAGGATCCTGAGAACTCCTGGGAAATAATATTTCGTTTTGCAAGAATCTCCAGCATCCATGCCAGCCAGATAATTAAATTTTTGTTTTCTCTTCCCTATAATCCTTCACAAATTCCAAATCATGTCAGCCTTTTTTACAAAGTTCTTAGAAAATGCCCCTCAAGTCCTAAACTATTGACCTTTATATTTGCCACTCTTCTCCACTCCTCTCCAGTTCATTCTGAACTGGTTAAGATGGGAGATCGAGGCTTCCTGTCACAAAGTGAGTGCATGAGCAGGATTTGTTGGGTGAGCTGATTGGTTGCAGGAGCAGGAACATTTGCACAAGGATTTGTGACCCTCACCCCCTCAGGGTTTAGTTAAGTATCTTGTAGTGAAAATGTCTCAACAAGAAGAGGAAGCATCATGAAGGGGCTAGCAGGCACTGTGCTGGGGCTTTGTTTGCCCAGGTTTCCTGTGAGTTGTGGCTGACCCACAGGGGATCTGAAGGATTGAGCAGCTGCTATATTGTTAAGGGAAAGAGAGAAGCTGACAAGTCCTGCAGACTTTCTATCCTATTCACCATCTATGGGGATTGAGGGGGACACTTTCAGGGTTTAGTAAGAGTTAAGTGACCCTCGCCTGTGACAGTTTCTCTTTTCTCACTAGGTGTGCGAGGGGTGGATGTGGAGCAGAGTCCCCCAGCCCTGAGTCTCCAGGAGGGAGCCAACTCCACGCTTTGGAGTAATTTTCCCACTTCCCCACAGAGTGTGAATTGGTATCTTAAGAACCCTGGGGGCCACCTCATCAACCTGGTTTATATTCCTTCAGGGACAAAACAGGATAGAAGATTAAAGGGCACCACAGTCCTTATAGAATGCCATAGCTTATTGCACATGTCCTCTTTGCAGACCACAGACTCAATTACTTCTGTATCATGCAGCACAGTGTTGCCCAGGCACTTGCAGTGTGTACTCAAACCCTTTGCGGGGCCTAGCTCTTCCTCCAGCCTCAGTCACATGAGGCCACCACAGGGCATTTGCAGTACTTAGTATTTCTTACCTACATTGGTATAGTTATAATCACAAACACTTTTCAGCCCTACAGTTTTGGGATTTGGTCTTTTCCCTTCTCAATCTGTATCTCCTTCTGCACTAGAATCTCTAACTTGTAACTAAAAGAATGGCTGATAAGACAGAATTAAAATAAATATTTCCCACCCAAAATACTAAACATTGAAAGCAACTAAAAGAAGGGAGAAATCTCTCCAGTAAATATATTATCCAGCTTGGTTGGGTGTCTCAAGAATGTTCAGGTCTGTCTCACCATGATGTGTCCCAACAGGCAACTGCAAGCACTGGTATCCCATCCTACGAGTGCAGCAATGTGAACAGAAAATATTTGCTCAATGTTTAGTATAAACTTGATCACTTACAAAATATTTCTTATAGTTCTGGAGGCAAGAAATCTAAAATCCATTTTGCTGTCTACAGTCAAGGTCTTGGCAGGGTTGATTCCTTCCAGATTCTCTGAGGAAGAATCTGTTTCCTTTCATTTTGTAGCTTTTGGAAGCCACTTGATTCCATGGCTCAAGACCCCTTCTTGAATCACTCCAACATCTTACTTCCACCACCATGGCTCCCTCATCTCCTGGAATCAAATATCTTTCTGACTCTGTCCTATAAGGTATAAAAATTTAATGCACAGAAATCTCAATTAAATAGAGCTGGCAGAAGAGAGGGAGCTCTCCTGACCTGTGGACATCACAGAGGGCAAAGGGAAGATGAAAGAAGCCTCTTATTCCCTGGTCAGGACGCAGTCAATAGAAAGTTAAGGGCATTCTGTTTCCTATCACCCTCCCAATTTCCATGTCTTCTCTATAAAAGCATTTCCTTTCCTTGTCCAGTGGGGACTTGCATGTGGCTCCTCATGGTTGCTGATTCAGAACTGCAGTCCTTTGGTGATCTCCAATAAACTCATCTTTTGTGGGGAAATACCTGGCAGTCTGCCATTTGTTCCTGTGATTCTGTTTTTGTTCTATTTGTTCCTTTGTTTTGCTTTGTTTTATATATCATATATAAGTAAAAACACACAGTATTTGTCTTTCTCTGTCTGACTTATTTCACTAAATATCATACACTCCATATCTATCCATGTTATTCCATTTGGCACGATTACATTCTTTTTTATATGTGATTAATGTTCTATTGTGGTGTGTGTGTGTGTGTGTGTGTGTGTAGATAGATAGATGAAAGATCAGTATTTTCTCTATCCATTCATCTATGAATGAACACTTAGCTTGGTTCTGGATCTTGGTTATTGTAAATAATGCTGCTATAAACATTTGGGTGCAGATACAATTTGGAAGAGTTTTTGTTTTTTTTGGATAAATACCCAGGAGTGGAATTGCTGGATTATATGGTAGTTATATTTTTAGTGTTTTGAGAGGAATATCTGTAATGTTTTGCATAGTAGCTGCATCAATTTCCAACCCAGCAGCAGTGTACTGAGGTTTCCTCTCCTCTGCATCCTCACCACATTTGTTATTTTTTTCTTTTGATGATAGTCATACTGATAGATGTGAGGTGACACCTCATATTGACATAGATTTGCTCTTTTAATGAATATTAGAGACTTTGGGCATCTTTTCATGTACCTGTTGGCTATCTCTTTGGAAAAATGGCTACTCAGGTCCTATGCCCATTTTCAATCAGACTGTGTTTTTGATATTGAGGTACATGATGTCTTTATGTATTTGGATATTAACCCCTTATTGCAAATATCTACTCCCATTCAGTAGTTTGCCTTTTATTTTTGTTGATGGTTTCTTTGCTGTGCATTAGATTTTAGTTTGATTAGGTCTCATTTATTTAATTTTTGCTTTTGTTGCCCTTGCCTTTGGACAAAAAATATTACAAAAAGAAACATTAATGAACATACTGTCTATATTTTCTTTGCAAGTTTTAAGGTTTCAGGTCTTACATGTCAGTCTTTAATCCATTTTGAGTGTATATTTGTATATGTTGTGAGAAAATGCTCTACTTTTGGTCTTTTCCTTGTAGGTGTTCAGTATGGTCAACACCACTTACTGAAGAAACTTGTCTTTTCCCCTTTTAAGAAGCTGTATAAAGTCATTCAGAGTAATATCTCTTTATGGCCACAGAGGGGCAACACTGCTTCAGAGAAGATTAACTTTTGTCCAACATACACAGATTCTTCAAGGAGCCAGAAAGACTCCTTTAAATATCTATCAAATTTTTATCTCCAAGTTTGCTTCAATTTACATCTACCATTCTTGTATGTATGTAGCTATCCATCCATCTACCTAAATAGTATCTGTGTATATTTTAGTTTAACAATTTGAAAAATATGGCATTGAAAATTAATATTTCTTTAAACAATATGTTTTGTCCTCTGAGATTAAGGACACATTAGTTTCTCTAATATAAATTTATAATGTTTTCACCCAGATACATCCCAAACTCCAATCATACTGAGTTAATCAGTGCCAGAATTCCCTTACCCCATTCTTTACTAAGAAGTCTAGTGGTGGTGTAAGTTCCAGTTCAAGCAGATCCTCCATCAGAACTACTCTCTGACTGAACCCAGAAGTGAGTCCATTATCATTTTCTTGGGTGTATCATATAGAAACACATTTCTCTTTAGTAGCTTTTATCTGAATGTACTTGAGTATTGGGAGTGGGTAGGCTGAAGATTGCTACTTCTGTCTCTTTCTTGAATGAGACCCAAGTATGACCATTTAGTAGGCACAAGTAAATATATATTGAAGACATGCATCAATGAGTGAATAAATGAAAGAGAAAACACACCAATAATTCAACAAACAATAAAAAATCCCCTTAGAGAGCTGGAGTAGATGGGATTAGATTGAGAAGTGGGAATGGTTATTATTGTCTCCTGTTGAACTGTGATGATGTTTTTCTTTGACAGTGTCTAAGATATGACATCACCCTTATGGCAGAAAGTGAAGAGGAAACTCTTCTTCTGATGAAAGTGAAAAGAGTAAAAAAAGCTCCTTAAAGCTCAACCAGCCTGAAAATGAAGATCAGAGATCAGAATCACTTCATGGGAAATAGATGAAACATTGGAAACAGTGACAGACTTTGTCTCAAAATCACTGCAGATGGTGACTGCAGTGATGAAATTAAAGGGACATTCCTTGGTGGACTGACCAACCTAGATATCATATTCAAAAGCAGAGACATACACTTTGCCAAAGGTCCGTCTAGTCCCCATGGTTTTTCCTGTGAAATGGAAAACAAGTTGGACTGTCCTGAGGCTCAGTGCCAAAGCATTGATGCTTTTGAACTGTGGTGTTGAGAAGACTCTTGAGAGTTTATGACTGCAAGGAAATCAAACAGTCCATTCTCCAGGAGATCAGCCCTGGGATTTCCCTAATGATCTAAAGCTGAAACTCCAGTACTTTGCCACCTCAAAAATGTTGATTGAAAAAGACTCTGATGCTGGGAGGGATTGGGGGCAGGAGGAGAATGCAGAGGATGAGATGACTGGATGGCATCATTGACTCAGTGAACGTGAAATGTGAACTCCCTGTGATGGACATTAGGGCGTGCCCTGATTCATTCAAAGATCTTTCTCACCTGCAACTGAACTGAACTGAGATGATATCAAATACAGAGATCACAAAGTCTTCTTTGTGCTTAAGAAAAATGAGCTCCTTAATTTCTGTCTCTATCCCCTGATGTGTTGTCATCAAAAACCACATTGACTCTTCACATTTTTGTACTTTGCCTGAGAGGATAAGGTGTAGTTCAGGATGAGAACTACCAAAAATGTTTCATTACTGAATGATCATGGTCCCATATCTTGTGCATTCTGCAGAATTTTCTAGCCAATCTTATCCATTTGGAGATCAAATATCCTCCAGAATAGATTATTCTGTGCTTCTCAGTTTATTTTCTCCATTCATATTCTTGGAAACATTTTATTTGCCTGATTTATATTTTAGAAGAAATATAAATTGACATTGATTAATTATATTTTTAATTCTTGCTAAGTCAAGGTCATGTCCAACTCTGTGGAAACATCTGCAGCCCACCAGGCTACCCATCCTGAAATTCTCCAGGCAAGAACACTGGAGTGGGTTTCTTTATGTTCCAATGCATGAAAGTGAAAAGTGAAAGTGAAGTTACTCAGTTGTTTCCGACCCTCAGCGATCCCATGGACTGCAGCCTTCAGGCTCCCTCCATCCATGGGATTTTCCAGGCAAGAGTACTGGAGTGGGGTGCCATTGCCTTCTCCGAATTAATTCTTAGGATCATGTAAAGTGTGGAAACATTGAATGATCATGTTAAAATTTAAGTTCCATCAGGACAAAAGGACTATGTATCTTTATGTTTTGTCCCTTGTTTATTCTCAATGATACATTATGCCTTGTGTATTCAAAAAAAAAAAAAAAGTTAGTATTTGTAATAAAAAAGAAATACCCTGTAATGCTAATCTAGTGATTTCATGGGAGGCCCTCTCTTCCCCATTGTAAACTAATCCTCTTCCTATTAAAACATCAAACTCTCCTGATATATGATTTTTAACCTTCTAGGAGGTGTGAGGAAAAGGAAGAAGGGGACTGAGAAAAATTCTAACCTGGTCTTTATGCTTTTAAGGGGGGCATTTCTGATTCCCAATGAATTTAATTTTCAGTGATTCTAAATTAGCACCAAATGAGAAGTAGTACTTTTGAGAGAGATGGGTTTAAGAAAGCACTTATGAAAGGGTGGGACCTACTAAAAGAATAAAATTAAGTGTTAGTTTAAAGTCAGAGTTCTAGCTGACTGAGAAGAGCAGAAGAGGAACTTGAGTTGCCACTAAGCACTGGTGCCAGAAACAATGGACAAGATACTGGGAGCATCATTTTCACTTCTGTGGCTTCAACTAAGCTGTGAGTTGTGGAGGAGAAAACCTAGGATATTTCATTAATTAGGGGGACTTGGAAAATTGGGTTACAAACAAGTTCATGCAGATATTCTTAAAAAAGAAATATATTTTATGGAATTCATGGCTTTTATTTGTTTAAACAGGGGTGAATGGACAACAAAAGGAAAAAGTGACCAACAGCAGGTGAAACAGAGCCCTTGATCTTGACAGTCCAGGAAAGAGAGATTTCCATTCTGAACTGTAGTTGTGAGAAGAGTGTGATTAACTGCTTCCTGTGGAACCAGCGGAGAAGGCGATGGCACCCCACTCCAGTACTCTTGCCTGGAAAATCCCATGGACGGAGGAGTCTGGTGGGCTGCAGTCCATGGGGTCGTGAAGAGTCAGACAGGACTGAGTGACTTCCCTTTCACTTTTCACTTTCATGCACTGGAGAAGGAAATGGCAACCCACTCCAGTGTTCTTGCCTGGAGGATCCCAGGGATGGGGGATCCTGGTGGGCTGCCGTCTATGGGGTCACACAGAGTCGGACACGACTGAAGTGACTTAGCAGCAGCAGTAGCAGTGGTGCCAGCAATACCCTGGTAAAGCCCCTGCATTCTTGGTAGACATATATTCAGTTGTGAATGAAATGGAAGAGGGAAGATTCACCATTTCCCTCAATAAGAGTGCCAAACAGCTCTCATTGCACACTGCAACTTCCCAGCCTGGAGACTCAGCCACCTACTTCTGTGCAGCAAGAGCACAGTGCTCCCCAGGCACTTGCAGCCTGCACCCAGATCTGCAGCCGAGGCTCCAGACACACCCTGCTATGCAGATGAAACACACACACACAATTTGTTTCTGCATAAAAAGTCTTAATATATTTAGGAAAACTGACATTATATAGAATTTATTTATTGACCAAAGTGGAAATGATATGGAAAATTAAGTGCAAAGAGACGTATCTAGAAACTCCCAAATAGTTCGTATATATTTAAAACCTATAACTTTAAAACAACCTAGGTTAAAGAAACAATTACAATGGATGCTAGAAGATATTTTGAAGGTAAATGTTGTGAGAGCACATTAAATATGTATGAGATGCAGCTAAAATAACACATAGAAGGAAATTTATCTTTTTAAATACTTATATTACTAAAGAAAAAAGATTGATAAACTACTATCAAGGCTTTCAAGAAAAGATGATAGGAAAGCAAATTAAACCCAACATAAACTGAAAGAAGTAAAAAATAAAATGTCTAATTGGTGAAATACAAAGAAATCTAAGGAGATAACCATGAAATACAAAGTTAATTTTGTTAAAATAATTAATAAACTTGATATATTCCTAGGTAGAATTATCAAAGGAAAAAAGACAAAATACAAATTATAAATATAAGAAATAAAAAAGAGAACTATTCTGCAGGTTCTCTTACATAAGGGAATGAAAGTGTATCATTAACAAGTTTATGGTGCTGAGCCATTGTATAGAAGTGGATCCACACAGGTCAGGAAAGCTTATTTTTTGACAAAACACAAAGACAATTCAATAGAGTAGCAAAGTGTTTTTTTAATTAATTAATTTATTTTCATTGGAGGCTAATTACTTTACAATATTGTGGTGGTTTTTGCCATACATTGACATGAATCAGCCATGGGTGTACATGTGGCCCCATCCTGAACCCCCATCCAATTTTCCCCATCCCATCCCTCTGGGTTGTCTCAGTACACTGGCTTTGAGTGCCCTGTTTCATGCGTTGAACTTGGACTGGTCATCCATTTCATATATGGTAATATACATGTTTCAATGCTATCCTTTCAGATCATCCCTCCCTCACTTTCTCCACAGAGTCCAAAAGTCTGTTCTTTGTATCTGTGTCTCTTTTGCTGTCTCACATATAGGGTCATTGTTGCCATCTTTCTATATTCCGTATAATGCATTAATATACTGTACTGGTGTTTTTCTTTATGACTTACTTCACTCTGTATAATAGGCTCCAGTTTCATCCACCTCATTAGAACTGATTCAAATGTGTTCTTTTTAATGGCTGAGAAATACTCCATTGTGTATATGTACCACAACTTTTGGAGAAGGCAATGTTACCCCACTCCAGAACTCTTGCCTGGAAAATCCCATGGATGGAGGAGCCTGGTAGGCTGCAGTCCATGGGGTCGCTAAGAGTCAGACACGACTGAGCGACTTCACTTTCACTTTCACTTTCATGCATTGGAGAAGGAAATGGCAACCAACTCCAGTGTTCTTGCCTGGAGAATCCCAGGGACGGGGGAGCCTGGCGGGCTGCCGTCTATGGGGTCGAACAGAGTCGGACATGACTGAAGCGACTTAGCAGCACCATAACTTTCTTAGCCATTCATCTGCCAGTGGACATCTAGGTTGCTTCCATGTCTTAGCTATTGTAAACAGTGCTGTGATGAACATCGGGGTACACGTGTCTCTTTCAATTCTAGAGCGGTAACATAGTTTTATGAGCAAATGAGATTAGGACAATTAGATATTCTTGGGAAACAATTGAAACTTGACCTAAATTTCACAATTTATACAAAAATTTGAGTACAGTCTCAAAATGAACCATACATCCAGGTATAAAATGTAACATTACAAATCTTTTAGGAAAAACATAAGAGAATATCTTCCTGACCTACGTCTGGACAAAAAGACTTTTGACATGACACCAAAAGCACAACCCATTAAAAAAAAACAAACAGATTTCATCAAAATTAAAAATGTTTAGAGAAGGAAAAAGATAAACCACAGAATGGCAAGAAATATTTGTGAATAGATTTTCATCTAAAGACTGTATTCTGAATACAATGAACTCTCTGAACTCAGCAGGAAGAAAGCAAACAATCCAGTTGAAACCTGGACAAAAGATTCACACAGACACTTTACCAAAAAGCTATCTGGTAATGAAATAAGAATATAAAGAGATGATTAGCATTATTAGTAATTAGGGAAATGCAAATTAAGCCACAAAGAGATAACACTTCTCATTTCTCACAGGCTAAAATTAAAAATGGTAACAATGCCAAGTTCTGGCAAAACTGCAGAGAAATTGGATCACTTACATTGCTGGTAGGTGAATGGTCCAGCTATTCTGGAAAAATGTTCAGCAGTTTCACCTAAACTTAAATATTCACTTGCCTTACAACTCAGCAATCACACTCCTGGGTATTAATGCTTGAAAAATGAAAAACTTATATTCATTCAAAATCTGTACTTGAATATTCATAGCAGCTCTGTTTCTGATGATCAAAAACTGGAAACCAGGCAAATGTTCTTCAATGGGTGAATAGACAAATAAATTCACTGTAATACATCTGTACAATGACATAATATTTATAGATTTTTCTCAACTTGCAATAGAATTGTGTCTCAATAAACCATTTTCAGTTGAGAGGATCATAAATGGAAAATGCATTTAATATACCTAACCCACTGAATTGAACCCAGTCTACCTTAAAGATTCTCAGCACTGACATTAACCTACAGCTGGGTGAAATCATCTAACACAAAGTCTGTTTTATATTAAAGTGTTGAAAATATCATATAATTTATTGAGTACTGTACTGAAAGTGGGGCTTCCAAGGTGGCTTTAATGGATAAAGAATCTGCCTGCTAAAGCAGAGACATAAGAGATGCAGGTTAGATGCCTGGATCAGGAAGATCCCCTGGAGGAGGGCACAGCACCACACCCCAGTATTCTTGCCTGGAGAATCCCATGGGCAGAGGAGCCTTGTGGGCTACAGTCCATACAATCTCAAAGAGTCAGACACAACGGCAGGAACTTAACACACACACACTAAAAGTAAAAAACAGAATGGATGTACGAGTACAGAGTGAATGTAAGTGTGTCAGTTGTTTACTCTCATGATCCCAGGGCTGGCCAGGACCTCAGCTCACTGCTGCTGCCCAGAACCACCAGGGAATATTATACCACATGTTACTAGCATGGGAAAAGATCATATTTTAAAATTCAACAGTTTACTTTTTCTACTTTATCACACTGTGAAAGAAATCCAAAATCAGAACATCATAAGATGGTAACAGTCTGTAGTGATTAAAAAAAGCAGACTACTGATACATGCAAAAGCCCAGATGGGACTTCCTTGGTGGGTAAAGAAATCCAAAATCAGAACAACATAAGATGGAAAAGGCAGTCTATTCATGTGATTAAAAAGCCAGACTACTGATACAAAAGATGACAGGAAGACTAAACAACAATAGCCTAGATGGGGTTACAATTCAGAGGCCCATGGTGGCTTATTGGATGTTGGTAAACATAATTTTTTCTTAAAACAACATTCTCAAAGGCAGATGAGACTTGAGTTTGATCTCTGGGTCACTAAAGATATGACAGGAAACACAAAAAGTGTATAAAAGAACCTAAAACAATAAAGTAAATGGCAACGGATCATTTATACCTTAAACATAAAAATGGGTTGAAAACCAAAAGACAAAGAGCTGAATGCCTGGTTGGCTACAAGAGACCCACCTCAAAATAGGGGTCAGACAAAAGAGCTGGAAAAAGACAAATTGGGACAAAAAAGAAAGCAGGAGTCACAATAAACAACAGATAAATTAGACTTTAAAATGGAGACAAAGAAGGTACATAATGATCAAAGGATAAAGAAGAAGTCAATTTCACCCAACAGAGGCCACATGGTAAGACAAATATGAAATTACACAATAATAGTGAGAGACTTTAATACCCCCATCACATTATGGATAGATCAACTAAACAGAAAATTAACAAAAAAAAAAAACATGTATCTATGCAAAGCACAGTAAAATGAGGTATGGCAATAAAAGGCATTAAATTTATCAAATAAAAAATAAATAAATAAAGCTGCAAAATAAATAAATAAAATGAGTTGTAATTATTAAAAAAAAAGGAGATGAGAAAAGTAGCTTAGCTACTGGGGTTGAACTTCTGGTGCTAACTAAAAAAAATATACACACTTTGCAAACCAAGGGATGAAGAATTTTTAGCATCTGTGTTCCCTAACCAACAATAGCTTTCTCTTCCTCTCTAAACTTTACCCAAGGAGTATAAATTTTTCTTTAAAAGAGAATAAACAAAAAAAGCAATCATGAAAAAAAAAAAAAAAAGAGTTGCAGGGATGGGGAGGGTATTCAAGGAGGATTTCTTTAGAGATATGAAACAATTTTGTGTCATGATTTCAGTGGTGATATGAACTGAACTGACTGAACTGACAAGAATTTATACATGTGATAAAATTTCTTAGAGCGATGTATGAAAACCTAAGAGTGTATATCAAAATTGATATATAAGGTTATGATATTTTGCTAAAATTGTATTAATATCAATTTCTTGATAGATATGAAATAAGTATCAGATTTCAAAAGAATAATGTTTTATTCTGGTTATAATTTCATTTAAACATAAACCACTGAATAGGCTCTGAAATTCAGATAGGCTGATTTTCTAAAATCATTTCATGTTGCAGTAATTTTATTTATTGACAAATCTAAGTAGAGCCCTGGAACTCAGTGAAAAAAAACAAAAGAGATACATTAATTATTTTGGATAAGATTGCTTTTCTCCCAGAAGGCCTAAGATCTGTAAATGCTTTAAAACAGTCAGTAGATTCTGGATGGGGAAAAGTAAGTATAGGCTAGATGAATGACCAATCAGTAGATTTCAAGAAAGTTTTGTAGGCTATACAAAATTATATCTTAAACAGGATGGCAAATAATTTTACTAAATAATTACCAGTGTATGTCAACTTGTTTAATCTTTAGTTCCCCTCAATTCAAATATTTAATATTAATTGCCTTTTTCAAGCCCTTTTTCAGGATCTGCCAAATTTAATGACCAGGGAAACATGAGTAGACAAAGTAAAGGTTTGTTGTGAGCCAAACTTTTTTCCACCTGAGCACAGACCAGCTGGTCTAGGAACATGACAAATGGCACTTCCTGTCTGGGGGAGGAGCCACACAGGAACCAGGTACTGTGTATACGTGCTGCCCGGCACTTAAAGACACTGAAATCTTAGCTTGAGGCAGAACTAAACACTTTTGAGCAGGGGAATCCATGCCTGATGCCGCTCTCCAGTCTGCTCTGGGTGTTCCTGACCTTCACCTTCTCTGGTAGGGATGCTTCCAAACATGGGTGCACGTGTTCAGGGTGAAAGGACTGCACACAGGCACATACTGATTCACAGGGACTTGAGGAGGAAAGGAGGACTGGGGAAAAGCAAGCGTCTTAGGATTTCAGTTAGGTTTGTAAATATTTGGGCCCAAAACAGGTCTAATTTATACATTATTTTGTTCACTATTTCAGCTCTGTTTTCTTCTTTTTTCCACAGGATCTGGTGTGGCCCAGAGTGTTACTCAAGACCAGCCAGACATACTCAGTGAAGTGGGGAAGGCAGTTACCCTGAACTGTCGGTATGAAACAAGTTGGTACACGTTCTCCTACTACATTTTTTGGTACAAGCAGCTTCCCAGTGGACAGATGACTTATCTTATTCGTCAGTATTCAGATGATGGGAATGCAAGGGATGGCCGCTACTCTGTAAACTTCCAGAAAGCTCAAAAGTCCATCAGCCTCACCATTTCAGCCTTAGAGCTGGAAGATTCTGCAATGTACTTCTGTGTTCTCAGAGCATCACAGTGTTTGAAGTAATAGGAAAGGCTGAACAAAAACCTAAGAACTAAATAAAAAAGAGACCCCCTGCTGCAGGACCCCAGCTGAAATGCACACCTGCAGACCCCAGACAAGAAATGGTAGTCCTGAGGTTGCTTCATCTGTAGTCTGGATCAGAGGATTTAATTCTAAATAAAAGCTTCTTTGATGTCATTTGGAAGCAGGTGTTCAGAGTGACTGTTGACTAATACATTCTCTTCTTGAATTCTTGACTTTAAGTCAATCATACAGAAGATGTGTAAAGTTGTCTAAAGCTGTAAACTTGCTCCATAATAATTTAAAGTGACAGTTTCACTAAAATACACTCACATCACAAATCTGGGTATAGGCTATCATGAATCATCATGAAAATCATTTCCTTAGTCCTTTCTTCTTAGACTTGTGTCACTTAAGGTACAATCAGAGAAGCAGAACCACTAGTGGTGTCTGTCAAATAAGAAATTAGTTATAAAGATTAGAATTCAGGCAATTGCTAGGTCTGGTAGAAGAGTATATACAAAGCTGTTATCTTAGTATCTGGTGTTGAGACTGAATTTAGTGTTAGTTGGTTGGAGTAATATTTGTAGAAGAACATGGGACAGATGGATGAACTGTGACTCACAGTGACATACTAGAACCATGAAGATAATGGAGCCCACAAAGAAACACTAAAACCTGTCTATGTCTCACCTCCCTCCGTTTCACAGTAGTAGGTGACCTTAGGAGAAGTAGGTGTCATTTGGCATCATGCTTACATACATACTTGGCCCAAGACAAAGAGAAGATGAGGAGGAGATTTGGTTGGAAGTGAAGGAGTTGTGAGTCAACAATAAAATGAGCTATCAGATCAGCAGTAACACGTGTGAGTAACCATAGTCCCTGGAGGCCTGCACCAAACCCCCAAACATAAAAACTATGGCTGCTTCATCACAACTATCTTCCAAATGTTAGACAAGTTCCTTTGGGGGTCAACCCTAAGTCAGAACAATATGGGAAGCACATTCTGGGAAAGATGTTTTCAGTTAGTTAAGATAGATCAAAGCTGCTACAGTACCCTCTTTGGTAACTTGTCATCCATCTGTACTCTTTTAACCACTTTTGAATAAGGATGATGTTGTTGTTGCTGTTCAGTCATTAGGTCGTGTCTGACTGTTGCCGGAGTCTAGCTTCAGCAGCCAGGGATTCAACCTGAAGGGAGGAACAGTGTCAGCAAGTAATGAGACAGCCTCTCAGTTTTCTTGGACTGCCTATTTATTTCAAGTTTAAGATTCTCTTTTTACTTTTACAAAAATATTAGGTCAGAGGTTTGACATTTTCAGTTCCCCCTCACCCAGATTTATTATCTCCATAAATCATTGTTGCTCTTCAGAGTTCCTGCTTCAGTAATTCTCTTGGAATCAGCTTTACCATCTATTATCTACTTCCTCTTATGTGTCCTATAGTTAACTTGTGATTACATTGTAACTCATGCTATATTCCTCAGTTTATTTCTTATCTTTCTAAATCCTGTTTGCCCCTAACATCCTGAGCTCACTATCTCTTAAAAAGACTTCTAGCTATTAGTATCTTTAAAATTCCTAACCTCTATAAGCTATAGTAAAATATGCTAACATTACAACATTTCTTAAATCTTTAACTTCTATTTTAATTATTTCTAAGCCCTAAATTCAGCAAACTCCTTTGCCATAAACATTTTCCTCACAAACAGGCTTCAGATAGCAATCCCTCCCATGGCCTCAAGCTTCGGCCTATGTGCTCATCCTGGAACACTCTTTTGCAAAAGTCCTTGAACAAATGTCAATGATTAACTTTATGAATTATTCTCTGAGCACAGCTGCAGAAGGCTTTGTGCCTTCTCATGCTCCTCTTAAGAACAATAAGCACCTTAATATTCCTTTTCAGCCAACTCAGCTGAAGAGAGGAAGAAACAAGTCAGAATTACAAGGCCTAACTCCTTCATCCAGGTCCATGCCTGGGGAATGAGGAAAGGGGGCTGGGGGCCATGCCTCCATTTTGTCAGTAATGCCTAACGTGGCTTCCAACAATCTGTGACTCCATGGACTGCAGCTCACCAGGCTCCTCTATCTTCCACTACTCCCAGAGTTTGCTGAAATTCAAGCCCATTGATTTGGTGGTACCATACAATCGTCTCATCCTCTGCTGCCCTCTTCTTTTGCCTTCAGTCTTTCCCAGCATCAGGCTTGGTCTTTTCCAATGAGTTGGCTCTTCTCAACGAGTGGCTAAAGTATTGGAGTTTCAGCTTCAGCATCAGTCCTTCCAATGAATATTCAGAGTTGATTTCCTTTGGGATTGACTACTTTGATCTCCTTGCAGTCCAAGGGACTCTCAAAAGTCTTCTCCAGCACCACACTTCTTGATATTATGATGCAGTAATTCCTCATTCAACCCAAAAATTTCTAACCATATCCTTCAAAGATTAGAGCAAGTTCATTTATCCATTTGTAGGTGATGTTACTTTATCTTCTAGTTAGTCACACTCTTCTGCTGAATCCTGTATCTTCACTACTGAGATAAAATAAGATATATGATTGAGTTATGTTAACATACCTTTCTTATGTTACTACATGCAGGAAAATGGGATAGGGGAGTTAAAATTGGTTAATATAATACATAAATATATTCATATCAAAATGAAAAACAAATTTTCATAAGTATTATTGTTCTCATTCTTGCAAATGACCACATGATTATACCTGGTATTTATAATGACCTCTTCCATTATCCATCCCATAACCTGTTTGCTCATAGCAAGCACTTCCACTCACTGTTATACTTGACTTCCTATAAAGCAATCTCCTTATTCAGGAGCAATGCTATGAGTAAAGCCATAAATTTGAATAAGGAATTCTGCAAGTCCACCACTCTGGTTTTGGCAGATGTTTGTAAGGCATTATATTCTGAGAAACATCATTAAGAATGATTAAAAGAGGTTTGCTCTTTGGAAGAAGAGCTATGACAAAGCTAGACATCAGAGACATTACTTTACCTACAAAGATTCATCTAGTCAAAGCTATGGTTTTTCCAGTAGTTGTGTATGTATGTGAAAGTTGGACCATAAAGCTAAGTGTTGAAGAATTGATGCTTTTGAATTGTGGTGTTGGAGAAGACTCTTGAGAGTCCTTTGGACTGCAAGGAGATCCAACCAGTCAATTCTAAAGGAAATCAGTCCTGAATATTCATTGGAAGGGCTGATGTTGAAGCTGAAACTCCAATACTTGGCCACCTGATGCAAAGAGCTGACTCCTTGGAAAAGACTCTGATTTTGAGAAAGATTGAAGGCAGGAGAAGGGGAATACAGAGGATAAGATGGTTGGATGGCATCACTGACTCGATGAACTTAAGTTTGAGCAAGCTCCAGGAGTTGGTGATGGACTGGGAAGCCTGGTGTGCTGCAGTCCTGGGGTCTCAAAGAGTAGTACATGACTGAGTGACTGAATTGAACTGATAACTTCACATCAGAAGCAATAGAAACCACCAAGGTTAAAAAAAAAAAATTAAGGAGTTTAAAGAAAACAAACTAAATATCCAAGCCAGTTTCTTGTGAACCTGAAAATATATTTTTTAATTGTGTTTGTTATAAATCTCTGCTAAGAGTTTTGAAAGTCAATGCACAAACTGTTAAAATGCATTTGCAATAAGTATTTCTGACTGCTACTGCTAAGTCACTTCAGTCGTGTCCGACTCTGTGTGACCCCATAGACGGCAGCCCACTAGGCTCCTCCGTCCCTGGGATTCTCTAGGCAAGAACGCTGGAGTGGGTTGCCATTTCCTTCTCCAATGCGTGAAAGTGAAAAGTGAAAGTGAAGTCGCTCAGTCGTGCCCGACTCTCAGCAACCACATGGACTGGAGCCTACCAGGCTCCTCCATCCATGGGATTTTCCAGGCAAGAGCACTGGAGTGGGGTGCCATTGCCTTCTCCGAGTATTTCTGAAAAAGGACTCAAATGCAGAATATGTTAGAAGCTCCTTTAAATCATTAAGAAAACAGATAATAAAGAATGACAAAATCTTGGAGATCCAACTCAGAAATAAGATATCCAATAGCTAATACATATATAAAGACCTTAATATTATTATTAATTAGGGAAATGAAAATAATACCTTATCTCAGTGTTCCATCTGGGTCCTTTCAGTACTCTGAGTGTATCAATGTGGCTAGGAGAATATGACTCCAGGAAACAGGGAGAAATAATGACTTTCTCCAGGAAACTAAGTGATTAAGTGAATTTTCTAGAAGCTTCCATCATTGAACCGATGTGGAGAAAAGAACAAACAGTAACAAGTCACAGACCTGGACACTGAAGGAGAGGTAGGATTTCCTGGAAAAAAAGAAAGTTGGTATATTTACTGAGCTTTACTCAATGTCAGGCACTGTAGTTTGCGTTTCAGATTCATTATCTAATTCAAATATCAAAACCCTAAGAGATAGGTTTTATTGTTTCCTTAGAGAAAAAATACTTTGGGAATGAGCCCTATCTTTCCTAATTGTGAAAAGCTTCTCTACCTTTTATTATCGGCCAGTGTGTTGCATTTTAGAGGGCTGCTTAGAAGCAAGGTCTGGACTATGGAGAAGCACTTGGCTCCAGAACTGGGTGGTTGGATGTCTCAGTGGTGGTGACATTACTAGTTTAAACTGGATGCTAAAGGAAACTAAGAAAGAAAATGCCAAAACATAGATTCAACTGTCCCAGGATCAGTAAATGAGGAAAGCATCCACTAACTAGTTAACAGTGCCAGATGCTTTAATAAGTTTCTTAAGTAATAGTGTACTGGAAAAAACAAGGGCTACAATGAGATTTCATTCCTTAAACACCCCAAGCTTGTTTCCCAATCAAGACCAGTGCCCCTTGTTTTTCCCTCTTGACTGTGATGCTTTGCTGTTGTTTAGTCACTAAGTCGTGTCTGACTCATCCTCTGTCCATGGGGTTTCCCAGGCAAGAATACTGGAGTGGGTAGCCATTTCCTTCTCTATGGGATCTTCCAGACCCAGGGATTGAATCCACTGGAAGGTGGATTCCTTACCACTGAGCCAGTGACGCTATCCCCCAAATATAAACATGATGCACCTCTGAATTCCTTCATGTTTCAACTCAAATGTCACCCCTTTGTGAATCCTTTGTCGAAATCTGTTTTTCCATCCTGAGAACCAGACTTCTAGCACACTGCATGCAGCAAGAATGGAAGCTGATATACTGCCACCTGGTGTCCTGCTCAAACATTTTGTGAGGCTTCTCTGGCTTCCCTGCTCCCCTCCAGTGATCATGGATTAAATTGTGGGGAAGCCTAATCCCAATAGGAGCTGCCAAAGTTGAACCACTCAGTAAACTTCCCAGTGCAGAAATCAAGAGGGAGAGGATTCAGGAAAACTGGCTGTTTGTTTTTGTTTTTTGCTTTTGTCAGACAGATGTGAAAATGATTGATTCCAAATGAAAAATAAACACATGAGATGACTATGGTTGCATGAATAGAAAGTTTGGAATTGTTGCATAAGATGGGATATTTTTATCTATTAAGTCAAATTGCATTTACTGCTTGTCCTTTCTTGTAGTGTAGAAATATCCTGAGAAGTGGGAGCAAAAGTCAATTACAAAAATACTAATAGACTGAGTAGCAAACACAGCTTGGTATACTCTTTCTATGTTATATTATGCTACCCATTGTCTCAATGTAATAGTTTATATTTAAGGTGGTTAATATCAGTTAATGGGAACTGATTTCCCATTAACAGTAAGAAACATGATAGACCGCTGATACTTATGATAATACATGAAATCTTCTGTGTAAACTGCTAAACAAACCTCAGAAAATATTGAGCTTTATCTTGTAGAT